>NC_048321.1:9664877-9909948 GCF_013100865.1 Trachemys scripta elegans
CGGAAGGGGGCAGACAGGCTGGGGGGACAGACTGATGGATAGGAGCTGTGGGGAGTTGCTGGGATGGACAGACAGACAGACATTGGTGTGGGGCAGGGGAGGAGAGGGGACGAGCAGCCAGGCTGATGGACGGGAGCAGTGGGGGGCTGCAGACAGAAAGGGGTGTGGCGGAAGGGGGCAGACAGGCTGGGGGGACAGACTGATGGACAGGAGCTGTGGGGATGGACAGACAGACAGACAGACATTGGTGTGGGGCCGGGGAGGAGAGGGGGCAAGCAGCCAGGCTGATGGACAGGAGCGGTGGGAGGTTGCAGACAGAAAGGGGTGTGGTGGAAGGGGCAGACAGACAGACACCGGGGAGTGGCTGGTGGGTGCAGACAGGTGGGGATGGACAATGGGTCGGAGATGAGGTGGGGGAACTGATGGGTGTAGGGTTGTGTGGTCCCGACCCTGGGGCAGAAAGGAGACAGGTCTGGGTGTGCAGGAGGGGGCAGAGAGACACAGTGGGGGAGGGGCCAATGACCTGACTGTAGATAGGGCACAGATAATGGGGAGGTGCAGGGATTGGTGCCAGGCAGACAGGCAGGCTGGGATCAGGCAGAGAGCTGGGTTTGGACCAGCCAGCCACTGGTGTGTGGGCAGGGCTTGAGAGGGCCGACAGGATAAACAGCGTCCAGGATGGACAATCAGAAAGGAATCTGGCAGTGGGGGGAAGAGTGCTGGCCCTGAGATGGACAGAGTGACGGTTGCCAGTTAGGGTACAGTGTGTGGGTGTTGTTGGGTGATTCCTGTTTCTACTTAGAGTCAGGCGATGATCTAGTGGTCAGTTTGGAACTTGGGACATCCATGGACAACTCCTTCCTCTGCCACAGACCCCCTGTGTGACCTTGGGCAAATCACTTAGTTGCCCTGAGCCTCCGTTTCCCCATCTGTAAAATGGGGACAATAGCACTCCACGGGGGTGATGAGAGAATAAGAATTGTGAGGTACTTGGATACTATGGTAACGGGGCCAAAAGGAGAGGAGCGTAGGGGTAATATTTTGTGGGTAGGATGTCAGTGAGGGCAGAGCCCTTTCAGATGGTAGCCAATACACAACGGGAGCCAGGAGACGGGAGGGAAGGGCTGGCAAGTTTTCTAAGGAATATGCCAAAACCCTGATTTTAGAGAGAGAGAGTGTGTGTGTGTGTGTGTGTGTGTGTGTGTGTCTGATTTTGTCTCCGGGAAGATTTGAACACACAAGGCGTGTGTGAGTGCAAAAAATACAAATCTGGCTGAAGATGTACTCAGTCCATAGGTCATATTTAAAACAACAGGGACTTGTTGTTAACCCAGCTCGCGTGCTCTCTCTCTTTTGGCTGGCCATGCAGCGAGGGAAGGGAAAACCAGATCTGTTTACATGTGAAAAAGAAAGTAGAGCATAATAGCCGTTAGATGGAAAGGGTTAAGTCATGTCATAGTCCATCCCCCCTCTAGCAATGTACAACTGTTCTCTTCAGTGTGTGGCCTCAGCCAACTTGTGATTCATAACTGCAGATGAAGTCACTTCAGTTGGTGTTTTCCATGGTGGGACTAGAAGCTTTGGCTTTTAATTTCTGCTAATGCAAAACTAGTCAGGACATGGCACTGGGGCAGAGTCTGTGCTGTGGCCACTGAAACATAAAATTCAGACTGTTGGTATTAAAAAGTAATTTTGCATAAATCTAAGAGCTGCAATGGGAGAGTGCGGTTAGAAATACATATTTCAAAACTCTGATTTTTGGCAAACGCCTTTTTGCTTATTGCAACCGACGGTTTTAAAAAATTGTCCTTCACCACCAATGCTGTGGTTCGGTCTTGCATTTCCTTCAGTGTGGACAGTGAGAAGAGACAGGCTGACTTCACTTTCAGGTTCTCGTGCATTAGCACGGTGGTGCAAAATATGTGCTGCAAATGGCGCGGGAGAGGTTGAGAGGCTATTGGCATTGGAAATCCTGGGAATATTTTTACTAAGTTTTCTGAAATCTTAATTGAAATATTTTAATTAATTATTATTATTAACAAAACCCAAACTCTTGTCCACGCTTGACCTGGCCTCGTCTCTCTTGAATTGTCCAGATGAGCGTCTCACCGCCGATGAGATGGATGAGCAGAGGAGACAGAATGTCGCCTATCAATATCTCTGTCGCTTAGAAGAAGCGAAACGGTGAGCGAGCATGGAAGGATGACTGATTCATTAGAGGGGCCCTGTCGGGGTTATGTTGACCTACCTTAACTGTCTCCTGTATAACAGGTTTTGCCTTCTAAATCAAACACCGGGCGTTTGGACTTCTGAAGTCACTCCTTTTCCCCCAATGTTGGCATGCATGGGCTGATCTGTTTCTTGACAAGTGGGTCGTGACCCCTAGGGGAGGGGGGAAGGTACATGAAAGGCAATGGGGAGGACTGAGGAGGAGTAACTGAAAACTGCTTACAATCTAAGTAAAGAAAATCTTGTGCACCCTGATCCTTCAAGGTTGTCTTTGCTGTCAGTCTCTCAAAACACACACACACATCCGCTAGATAGGCTTATAGCGATCAGCAATGCCTTTTTTTTTTTTACTCTGACTTTTATAGCAAATGCAAAGGGGGGGCAGGGGGATGACACTTCTTTTTGCCTGTGAATAAAGGGTGGCCAGCCTGAAAAGCCAGAGGCAGTGTTGTTAGACTACCAGCAAACAATAAGTGGAAGCAAAGGGCTCTGAGCATGGGCTCGGGCACAAGTGGATTCTAGTCCTGACTGCTACATTTTCCACTTACCTTGGGCAGGCCAAGTCACCTCTGTGCCTTGCTGTCTCCTGTCTGTAAAAATGCAGAAACCCAGGAGGAAAAAGCACTATCTGAACAGAGGCCAAATATTTGTTCATCATTACACATCTCTGTCTCCTGAAGCCCAACCCGGTGGCTATGCTGTGTCTGGAACGTCCCGTAGGGTTGGTGGGAGACCGGCACTTGATGTGGTAGCAGCGTCCTGGTCTTGTAACAACAACGGTCTCCCTAACTGGTTTTCCGTCTTCTGTGCCAGATGGATGGAGGCTTGTTTGAACGAGGAGCTGGCCTCCCCTACGGAGCTGGAGGAGAGCTTACGGAACGGGGTCATCCTCGCCAAGCTGGGTCACTGCTTTGCACCTGACGTCGTCCCGCTGAAAAAGATCTATGACCGCGAGCAGAGGCGCTACGAGGTAAAGGAATCGGGTGAAGGGATTTGCTTGGGTTAGAGGGAGTGAGTTTGAGACTGGGACTTTGGAGACCTGGGTTCCAATCCTGGCTCGTTGTGTGGCTTTGGGCAAATAACGGAAACTGCTGGCACCTCTCCAACTGGAGCTGACGGGAACTGCCGATGTGCAAATCAGATCCGCTCTGAAGGAAATGCTGGAAATGAAACTGATGAGAGGCATGAATGAAATGGACCAGCCTATGTTCACTTAATAATCTGAATACCCCCCCCCCCAATTAAATGGGGGCATTGTGATGGTTAATTAGTGCCTATCCAGGTCTATAAAGTGCTGGGTAGCATTATCAACCCATGTAGAGGGGGTATTGATCAGTAGAAGACCATTTCTCTTCAGATCAAGAGATCCCTGGTTCAGGGCCGTAGCAACGAAGAACGTGGCCCCCTCCGAACGGTGGCCCCCTCCGAACATATGTCCGGGCGGGGCCCCTTACAATGCAGAAACTGGAATGCGGTATTTATTTTGCCACTTTTAGGGGTCCCCTTCCTTGCGGGGCCCCCTCCGGTCGGAGGGTACGGAGGGCGCTCGCTACACCTCTGCCCTGGTTGAAACCTCTGTTGCCATCAAAGATTTTTCGATGCTCAAATACTGTGGTGATGGGTGGCAGAATAAAACTGAAGAGCTCAGCTTTAGAAATGCTGGCCAGGTGGCTCAGCTGGATAACCGCATGTGGGGATGCAAGTGCTCACAGCTTGTCGCTCTGTCTCCCTCGTATAAAGTAGAAATGGACCCCCCGAAGAGGCCAGTGCAAACGCTAATGAGCCGCTTAAATCTTCAAAATGGGGCTTTAAAATCTTGAAGTCTGGGAGTTTCAAAAGCCTGCCCCACTGGCTTAACTCTGCACCCGTTCAAGTCAATGAGAGTTTTACTGCTCGTGAAAATCCCGCTTTCAGCCCACTTTTCTGTAAAGGGGTGAATTTCAACCCATTCATGCATAGAAGCGGTTACGCTGCCAGAGGGCTGTAAAAAGCCGGGGGGTAGGGCGGGGGGAGCTTGGTGTGAATAAGAATTAAGGCCCCTAATAGCTTTAACCTAAATCCACTCTGCTAGGTCCAATGACTTTCTCTTAAACGCTCAATTTCTCTTAACACAGCAACATTTTAGCCACAGTATGCAACTGGCATGTGAGATGCTGCCTGTGTTGGATGTGTGACAGGTTTGTTATATGTGACCTAAAAGGGAATTTATTTACTCTAGCAATTAATTTCTTTGCTGACACAGTGGCATGTGGGTTCCATCCCCCTTTTGTAAGCTTCCATCCCTGCTGCTTATTAAATCTCTGCACCTTGTTCCAGTCACATGGCGTGAATGGGAATCTAGGCAGGGAAAAAGGCTCCTTTTTAAAGGTTGGTGGTGATTCATTCTAGACCCTGAGGGCCTTTGAAGTCCCCTTCTATTTCCAACATATCAAAGACTGTCTCGGATGAATGCATCCCACGTGTCTGTTTCTGATACATAATGTGATGGTGCATAACACATAACGAATCCAGAGCCGTAGGGGCCGATCCTGTTCTCACTGAAGTCAATGGGAAAATCTTTATTGGGTAGATGCTTTTGAATCCGTTCGTATCCTCTTAGATTAACTAACCCTACTGCATGAACGAAGGCTCTCATTTTGCAAAGAGTTAAGCACGTGCTTAATTTGACTCATATGAGCAGAGTTATTCAGGTGTGTGAGTCTCTGGAGGATCTGGCCCTATATGAATGTTTGTAAAATTGTTTGAAAAGCAGAACATTTTAAAAAGAAAATGAAATTAACACATTAGTCTCTGATCCTGCAATGCAACCGATCGGTTGATTTCAATGGGTTATTTACTGTGCTTCAAGTTCAGCTCTTTTGGGGGTAGGGACTATGGTTATCTCTTTGTTCAGTGTTTGTACACTGCCTAGCACAATGGGGCTCTGGTCCTTGACTGAAGCTCCTATGTGCTACTGCAGTACGTACAAACAAATAAGTCTCTGCAGGATTGGGGCCTTGAATAAAAAATCCTTTAAATTCTAGGTGATGATATTGGTGTGTGCTGCAAGATCTGTCTGATTCCCCTGTGGCTCTCATTTGGCACACGAGCCATTTCTTTGCTATGGGTGAAACTGGCGTTGCATCCTGTGTTGAAGATGGACGGATGGATTTTTTGGGGGGCATGATCTGATGCTCCTGACAGAGCTCGCTCCAGACCCCGTCAATGCAGAGCTGACTGTCCGTCAGGGTCACTGCTGCATCGTTCATGGCCTGTGCTGGCTTAAATGGGTTTGGAAGAACTAGATGTAGCTGTAAAAAGCAACAGAGGGTCCTGTGGCACCTTTAAGACTAACAGAAGTATTGGGAGCATAAGCTTTCGTGGGTAAGAACCTCACTTCTTCAGATGTAGCCGGTGCATCTGGTTCAGTGTCGAGGACCAGCGTCACCAGAGAAAGGCGCAAGAAACCCCCTAGTGGGCAACAGTGGCATAACGCACCCAAAAGGGAAGAGTCGTTCTAATCCCTGGTTAATCTCTCCTTTTTCCAGGCAACTGGACTTCATTTTCGACACACGGATAATATCAACCACTGGCGCGAGGCCATGACCCGCCTGGGGCTTCCTACGGTAATGTATTAGCATCAGCATGTCCGGGCCAAAAGCAGAGCCCGGAAAAGATGAGACGAGCTCTCTGCTTTGGTAAAGACGCAGAGCCCTTTCGTGTAAGTGGGAGCCACTCGAGTGATTTCACCCAGCCAGGTGTATCATCCACACCTTGTGGAGTCAAAGGCAGCTGGTTAGGCTAATAAAATCTTCATTTGAAACTCTGTGGATGTGAAGGAAACTTCCTTTGTCTCCTGCACAACAGGGGCGTAAAACTTTCTAGAGCGCAGTCAGGTCTGCATGAGTGATCCCTTCTCCATCTGTGAGTTACAGTGACTCGAGAGTGGAAGGAGGGGGCGTTAAGGGGTTGCTGCATTAATAGTAGAAGACTAGACAGCTGTACAATCCTGCCAGACGCTCGACAGAGTTGTCTGTTGAATCGTGTTCTCCCCATGGGACCATGTAGAAGCAGCTCCCAACACGGATCAGCATTGGCCCTCCGTGTCAGCAAAGACTGTAATGATAATCCCTAATGCTTCTCCGCTTCAGGTCTTCAAAGCACTTTACAAAGGAGATCGGCATCACTGTCCCCATTTTACAGGTGGGGAAACTGAGAGGCGGGTCAAGGTTACCCAGTAGGTCAGGGCACAACGGGGAATCAAACCCAGGTCTTTTGAATCTCCAGCCCATGCCTAGCCCCTTGGCTATACTGTGCTGCCAAATAGTTAAAGCTAATTGGCACTTACATGGGTGCTGTCTGTATTGCCAACAGATCTTTCACCCGGAGACAACGGACATCTACGACAAGAAGAACATGCCCCGGGTGGTCTATTGCATCCATGCTCTGAGGTAAGTGAGAAATCCAGGATGTAACGTGTTAAAGCGTTGCGTCTTTCTGGGATTATAGCTAGGGCCCTACCAAATTCACGGTCCATTTTGGTCAATTTCATGGTCACAGGACTTAAAAAATTGTAAATTTCATGATTTCAGCTATTTAAATTTGAAATTTCATGGTATTCTAATTGTAGGGGTCCTGACCCAAAAAGGAGTTGTTGGAAGGGGGGTTGCCAGGTTATTGTGTGTGGGGGGCGGTTTCCGGTACTGCTACCCTTACTTCTGTGCCGCTGCGGGTGGCGGTGCTGCCTTCAGAGCTGGGCAGCAGGAGAGGGGCGGCTGCTGACCGGGAGCCCAGCTCTGAAGGCAGAGCCGCCACCAGCAGCAGCGCAGAAGTAAGGGTGGCATGGGATGGTATTGTCACCCTTCTGC
This sequence comes from Trachemys scripta elegans, assembly GCF_013100865.1. NCBI lineage: Eukaryota > Metazoa > Chordata > Testudines > Emydidae > Trachemys > Trachemys scripta. The sequence goes on from NC_048321.1 coordinate 9,671,954, forward strand.
GCTGCTGCTGGCGGGGCATTGCCTTCAGAGCTGAGCGTCTGGTCACAGCTACCGCTCTCTGGCCACCCAGCTCTGAAGGCAGCGCAGAAGTAAACATGGCAATACCGTGGTTCCCCTAAAATAACCTTGCAACCCCCCCTGCAACTCCCTTATGGGTCAGAACCCTCAATTTGAGAAACGTTGGTCTCCCTGGTGAAATCTGTGTAGTATAGGGTAAAAGCACACACAAGACCAGATTTCACGATCCGTGATGTGTTTTTCATGGCCACTAATTTGGTAGGGCCCTAGTTGTAGGAACTGAGGAGTTTTTTGCCTGTAGATTTTAATCAATGATACTTGCACCCTCTGGTGGCTGTTTTATGTTTATCTCCTGAGGCCAGTAATTCTCAGATTTGGGTCCCGATCCTTAAACTCCCATGCACGTGTTTAACTCCATGTCTGATAGACGACTCCCCATGCGTGTCAAGTGAGGGCATGTGTGTGTCTCTGTGGGATCTGTGTGACTGGATTTAGGTATCCAATTCTATGCTTAGGCCCCCTGGCTTTTTTTTTTTCCAGATTGTTCCCCAAAGGTGTTTCACTGCAGCTCCCATTGGCTGCCGCGGGGTGGGGAGCTCGGTGCCTCTGACAATCCAGCCACTTACTCTAGGTGCCACAGACTCTAAATGCCATGACAAAATGTTATAAATATAATCCATGCAAAATATGGGGCATGGGTGTGTGTGTGTGTGTGCGCGCGCACGCCATGTGCCCCATGCCCCTAAAGCCATTGGGTCTGGGCTGTTTCAGAGCAGAGGGGTGGGGTGATCCCAAAGCCGAGGGGAGAACACCCTGATAGCGTCCCCCACCCTTTTAAGCCAAGGGGGGTTCTGATTGAACACGTGTGACTGGCAGAGGGAGGGAGAGATGGAGTCCAGTTTATTTTATTTTCCAGAGTCAAAGCAACTACCTCAGTCTCTCTGGAAGGCAGCAGACAGCCAGTCTGGGTCACAAAGTGCTGGTGTCTATGCTTTACAAAGGGGTATTGTCCCTGTTTTACAGATGGGGAAACTGAGGCACGGGGAAGGGCTGTGACTTGCCTGAGGTCATACAGTGAGCCAGTCACAGAGCTGGCACTGTAGAACTTTGATTTCCCAGTTCTGTGTTCTAATGACCAGACCAGAGCTTACTGTGTCATCTACTGTCTGGATTAAAAAACCCTGTAGCGTGTGCGTGTTACCCTGTGTCAGGAAAAAACTGAATTGTTCAATTCATCCATGAAGTGTGTTTGTTTTAAATTTTCAGTTTATACTTGTTTAAGCTGGGGCTGGCTCCGCAGATCCAGGATTTATACGGGAAAGTGAACTTTACAGGTATGGGATGGTAAAGGACAAATCGGGGCTAGTTCCTGGGGGTTTCCTTGTTAACTCGAGCTGATCTGTACTTACTGCTTGTATCTCTGGAATGGTTCTGCGGACGGGATGCTTCAGCAGGCTTTTTATTTATAAGGAGCTTTGTTTAAGCTGAGATACAAAAAAAGTCAATTTTCTATCTCTGTAGCTAACTAAGGAGATCAGTGACCCACTGTGCCAGGTGCTGTACGTACACATGTTAAGAGACCGTTCCTGCCCTGCCCTGTCTAAATAGACATGATGGACAAAGGGTGGGAGCGAAAATAGAAGCCCAGGGAGGGGGAAGTGACTTGCCCAAGGTCACAGGGTAGATCAGTGGCAAAGGTGGGAATAAAATCGAGGTGTACTGCCCACTGGACCACACTCTCATTTGGGAGACTGACTCCCTGTATGTACCCAATTCAGCGCCGTTGACAAAAGAGACAGACGCACATGCTGCTGCTGGCTCTGTTAGCTTTTCCCTTTTGGGGTCACTGAATGTCTCTTTACCGTATGGCCCTGATTCTGCACCGGATCCCTGTGCACATGTACAGCTCCAGTGAAGCCTGTGGCACTGCATAGGGGGCTCCTGGCGCGGATTAAATTGACTGATGTCCATTGACATCACCTGCCGGTTAGGGTGGGGGTTAAGTCTCTGTACAGTGCCTGGCATCCCCGGGGCCCGTTCCTGCTTGGGGCCTCTGCTTGCCATCCTCACGGTACATAGACATGTCAGAAAGAGTCTGGTGCCGGCCCTGGCCCAAACGGCCGTGTATTCGCTGACTGGGCTTGCTCTGTTCCAGAGGAGGAAATTAACAACATGAAGCGGGAGCTGGAGAAATACGGCCTCCAGATGCCAGCCTTCAGCAAGATCGGCGGGATTCTCGCCAGCGAGCTCTCCGTCGATGAAGCGGCAGGTGATTTTACTCCCTGGGTTGGTTTTCCTGCAGCGGCGCTCGTCTGAGTCCCTCCCTGGGGTCTTTTGGCTTAATCCAGCTCTGTAACCCCTGAATGCGTTTGGCTTCTTTATGGGTCGGTCTAGGTCCGGCTCAGCCCAAACCACAGGGCTAATGGTTGTCAAGGGAGAGTTAGGTGCATCCTGCTTAGACCCCCCCCAACTCCAGAAGAGTGGATCCCACCTGTGGATCACAATCTTGCCTCCAGTCCGGGAGAGAGGTGGGACCTGTCGGCATCTCCCATTAGCTCCCTGCCTAGCGTGCTGGTTTTTGTGGATCCCGGTCCCAGGTGCCCCTCTCTCCCCCTGCATTGTATAGAGAGCAACCATCTCACCCAGGGTTTGTGGATTCTGGTGACTGTTTTTTTTTCAAGCCCCCTGAAAGCCAGGAGTTATAACGCTGTGTCCCTGTGTAGATCCGGGCCCCAGATAAATGGAAAGACTCAAATCCTCTCGCTCCAGCCTCTGACCACACGATGCTCTTCTCTCTCTGTCTCTTTCTTGCTGCGTCTGGTCTAGTCCACGCCGCCGTCCTCGCCATCAACGAAGCTGTGGAGAAGGGGGTGGTGGATCAGACCATGGCGGCCCTGCACAATCCCAGCGCCATGCTGCTCAACTTGCGAGAGAACCTCGCCGCCGTCTACCAGGAGATGCTGTACCAGGTGAAGATGGAGAAAGCTGGCAATGCCAGGAACCGGGTAAGGGCAGAGCCCTCGGTGAAAGGAGAAGCTCCGTTACCTGGTGGTAGTGGTAGGCTCTTATCTTATATGTGGACCACAGCGTTGTGATGTGCATCATGATCGGGGGGGATGCGCCTTGCGCTTTGACACCTAAAATTCAGGGCTTGAGTCATCTTCGAAATGGATCAAGGGAAAACGCAGGGTGGGTTTCTCTGCAGCCAGGAAAGGAAGTGGGCCAGATCCTCCAGGAGGGCTGGCCTGAAGTTGGCTGAGCTGGCCACAGGAGGAATGCTGGGTGGGCGGAGCTGGTGGATATGGGGGTGCAGTTGCAGAAAAGGGGTGCGCATCTAGGCCAAGATGTGCAATGGTGGGTGGCTTCTCCCTCTTCTCAGTACCTGCAGGAGAGCCCAGAAAGCGAGGATATTTACGACCGGTGTCTGACTCAGGCTGAAATACAAGGGAACATCAACAAAGTCAACGGTGAGCAAAGCAACGCCCCCCTCTCCCCCGAGAGCTGCTGGAGTAAATACGCTGCTTATTGAGCACGTCCCCTTGGCGGGGGAGATCTGCCCAACATTAACTAGCTCTCCCAAAAGGCTTTGTTTCACGTGAGACCCAGGCTGGGTTCTTCAGTGGGGGCATGGCCTCTGCTCCGGTTGTTTTCAGAGTCCTGGTCGGGAGCACTAGGCAGGGAATCTCTCCCTCCCCATTAGGGGGCAAAGGGTTTCATTTCAGAAGCAGCCTGAGGTTCTCCACATGGTTCCTTCACTGACTTCCCCTGGCACAAAAGGGAATCCCTGAAGCAGGTAACCTGGGTGAACTCCTTATAAGAGCTTGTCTACACAGGGGTGGAGACGCTCCTATTCCAGGATGAGTGCCTTTATTGTGAATTAGTTGAACTCCGTTTTGGAAGTGGATTAATCAGGAATAGCTAATCCACATTAAATTGACAGCCTTATTCCGGATCGTCTTTCATGTGTTGACAAGCCCTAATGCAGTGCCCCTGGGTGGGTGGCTGGTAGCGGGGATCGAACCCCAGACCTCTGGATTTTTGAAGCCCAAGCCTCTAATACGTGAGCAGTTCTGTTGGCTGAAGTTGGGGCAGGCTCATGTTGGCCTAGTCATCAGTAGAGGTCAATGGAGCACCACCTTGAGTGGATGTGGCCTAGTGGTTAGCGCACTAGATTGGGATGCCTTAGACCTGGGTTCTATTCTCTCCTCTGCCACCACCCTGCTGGGTGACCTTGGAGAAGGCATGTCCCCCCTCTGTGCCTCAGTTTCCCCCTTTGTACAATGAGGATCAAGATACTGACCTCCTTGGCGAAGAGCTTTGTGCTCTACTGACAAGAGCGCTTTGTCACTTGCGTTGCGGGTATGCTAGAAAAATCAAAGCTCGTGGGTCATCAGTAGGGGGCAGAGAGTCGCTCCATCAGCTGGCAGCAGTAGCAGGCTGTTCTCTGTGAGCCATCTGCTATAAGGGGACAGGATGTAGCTAGCATATGGCACAAATATCAACCCGCCCTTTCAAAACGGGCTCCTCGGCAAAGGTCCATCCACGGGACAGCTGACGTTCCAAGCCAGCCAGCGCAGTAAGTGGAGTCTAATCCCGTGATCTGCCTGAGCCGACCCCCAGGCCTTTTAAATCCTCTGGACGCTGACTCCAGGGCTCCGTGGTACCGAGCGCCCCAGGCTAGTGGCTCTCTAGCGGTGTCTCCGTGCCTCTCTTCTAGTGCACGGAGCGCTGGAATACGTGGACGATGCTCTGGAGAGGCAGGACCCTCCAGCCTTGTGCCGGGCCCTGCAGGATCCCGTCCTGGCCCTGCGCGGTGTGCAGCGGGAGAACGCAGCCTGGTACTTGGATCAGCTGAGTACAGATCGGGAGCAGAAAGCACTGGTAAGGCCCAGCAGGGGAAGTAGCCTGCATACCGGAGCTGAGAGGAAAATTGCAGGGCTAGGAACCAAGTGGTGCTGTGGGATCGGGCCCTAGCAGCCCAGACACCCTGTGCTGGGGCGGGTCTGGATCAAGTGAAAGCCCCATGCTCTAAAGGTTTCCTGTAACACATGGATATTCAGGAAGCCCTGCAGCCGGTCTGCATGTGAGCGACTTCCCGCGGAGGGATGGCAGGCGTGGCCCTGGGAGGGGAGTAGGCTGGCGGGGCCGGTCCCCCTTGTGTGCAACCTCCTGTTACTTTCCTCCTTGCAGGAGCTGGGCTACGTGGACTTGCTGAAGCAGGAGGAGGTGCAGGCGGGGATCTACGCAGCCAATGAGAAGGGAGATCAGGAACATGCCAGTAAGTCATGGCAAGTCCCCCATGCAGCGAAGGGGACTGGTACCGAGCTGGGGGGAGCCAGGGTCGCTGTGAATCTGAGGCCAGATCCAGGCTTCTCAGCCTCTGCCTGATGCATCTGGGGCTTGCTCCAGTTCCTAGTGACCCTCGCCGCAACCCCCCTGTAACTGGCACCTTTGCTGGCCGCCTCGCCAGAGAGGCCAATGAATCGTCGAGAGACGCCTGCCCCGCAGGGACTTCCTGTCTCTGTTCACTTGCTGCATTTGCTCCCGCTCCTGTCTTGGAAATGTTAACGCATTAGTGCCCCAGCCGGAGAGGGTCTGCACATCGTGCTTGGCATCTGGCTGCTATAGGGATGGGGCATGCGCCAGCTGGTAGGTAGAAGGAAGGTCGCTTGCATCACCTCTGGGAGCTCCTGGGGCTTGGGCCATCCCTAACTTGTGTCCCTGCTTACGGGGGACTTTGCCTGGCCCAATGGACCTATCCTGCCCCTGCCTTGCAATGCCGCCCTGTTGCCAAGGCAGCAAAGAGCCGCTAGGGCCAGTCCCGTGCCTGGGCAGAGCGCATCACGCCTGCCCCAAGTCCCCTGTGCAGCAGGCGAGCTGCTCAAAATGCACGTGGTACGGAAGAGTGTCTGGGTTGCAAAGCCCCGCGCAATAAGCAGAATTCAGGCAGCCCGGGCCTGCCTGGGCCCCAGATCTCCGCCCTCACATGCCCCCATCGTCCCAAATTCAACACCCCGCGATTATTGCCGCTGAACGGAACTGGGCAGGACAATTCCTCAGTAGCCCAGAGCCGGGGCTCCAGGAGACCTGTGTCTTCGCTGGCGGGCTGGCAGCAGTGCTCCCCCTACCCCGGCTCCCGTCCAGACACGCAGCGGGGCTGTAACCTCCAGCTGCCGGGGTGGGGTGAAGCTGGGGCTGGCCACGCAGCAGGGAGGCAGTCGCTCCGTGCCGCCGGAGGGTTAGTTTTTTGCAGCATGGCCGCTCCCGCTCAAGCGACGTGAGCTTGGTTTGGGCGCTGCCTTAAGACCAGCCCCGAGTTCCGCCCCCTCGCCCCTCGGTTAATTTGCCTCATTTATCCCGCTGGCGCGCAGTGAGGCAGGCCGTGAGCCGCATCAACGCTTCGATCCGCCGGGGGGAGGCGACGGGGACGGTGCGAGAATTGATGAGCCCCGAGGCCCAGCTCCCCGAGGCGTTTCCCTTCGCCGCCCAGCTGTACCAGCATGAGCTGGCCCTGCTACAGCAACACCATCCGCAGGTGAGGAGAGGGCAGCGTCTCCGGGGGCGGGGAAAAGAGGAGAGGTGACAGAGGCTGTCCTGGGGGCCACCTTCACAAGCATGCACTTCCCAGACTGCAGTCCCTGCAGGGGAATCGCTACAGCTCATTGGCCTGGTGCTGAAAGCCCTGGACTGGAGATCTGGCTTCAATCTCTGCCACAGACAGCATGGGACAAGTCTCTCTGTGCCTCAGTTTCCCCCACTGTAAATGGATTCGTGTTGGGAACTGTAGGGATTGGGGGGCAGAAAAGGATCATTGTTGTGTGTGCCCGTCCCCTCCCCGTTTCTGCAGGGTGAGTTGGGGCAGGAGGAACTGTACGTTGCAGTGGAGATGCTCTCGGCCGTGGCGCTGATCGACCAGGCGCTGGAAGCTGGGGACGTCTATGGATTCTGGAGTAGCCTGGTCAGCCCTGCCCTGGGCCTATCTGACATCGAGGATGCAAACGTGCAGCGGTAATTGGGTGGATCTGAGTGGGAATGATGCCCGGTGTACCGATTCCAGTGGAGTGAATTGGCCGTGAATGAGTTAAAAGGCTTTGTGGCATTTAAAAATGACAGAGCCAGGCCCCTGACGGTTGTGAGGTGGGTCGAGCTGGGTGGGGAGATTTCTGAGGCTGTGAAACAGGACCTGCAGGAACCCACGACCTGAATGGGTAAACTCTGTCTGGAACCTGGTTCTGTTACCAGATGTCATCTGGGGCTGGCTGCAGATCTTCCCAGGAGCCACCACTTGGATCCAGCTTCCTGAAGGTCAGGTGGCAAGAGAGGGATCTGTTGCTGGAGGAGAAAACAATGTTGGTCTTATGCTAAGAGAGTTAGCGGTGAATTTGTGTATGGAAGTCAGGACTCCTGGGTTCTATTCCTGCCTGTGGCAGGAGGGGGGATGGTCTGGGTGGCCAAAGCCGGGACTAAGAGTCGGAACTGCTGGGTTCCATTCTTAGCTATGTTATTGGCTCAACGCGTGACCTTCACTGCTCTGTGCCTCAGTTTCCCCATTTTGGAAACCAAGAGACTGCCTCCTGCGGCGGGGCGTTTTGACATTTTCTGACGGCGTTTTCCAGACCCTTGGATGCGGGACCTTTCAGTCCCGTGCTAAGCACTGGCTCTGTCTTTTCCCCTTTCAGCTATTTTGACAACTTGTTGAAACTGAAGCACCGGTCTGGGAAAGCCGGGGTTGCGTTCCTGAGCTGGAACGACATCCAGGCCTGCGTGAACAGCGCCAACTCGGCGGTGCAAGACGAAAACGACAGTAAGTGGCTTTTATCCCTGAGCGTTGGGGCTCCGTGAGCTGTGGTGAGCTCGGAATCACCGGCTGTCTTTGTTCTTCCTGGCGCAGAGATCCTCGCCATCAGACTGATCAACGAGGCGCTGGCGCAGGACGACCCGGAGAAGACGCTCGCTGCTCTGCTGCTGCCCTCTGCCGGGTTCTCTGCCGTGACTCTCCCGGGAGCGAGGCGTTACCACCACATCCTGACCGCTGCGCTAAGGCAGAAAGCCCAGGTAAGACTGTCGGTGTTGCGCTGCCGAGACCAGCTGGCTAGGGAAGGGGTTGGAAGGGCTGTTGCTTGGGCCACGTTAAAACCAGCGTGTGGCAGAGAACGATCCAGCTGGATAGATGTGCGGGACGGGGGAGAACTGTCATTCCAAGGCTGGGTTAAGGATTCACATTCCTGGCAGTGGCCTTTGGCCCTGGGTTAGAAGCCCAAAGTCCCAGGGCCACATGGGGAATTTCTGCCTTTTTGTCTCCAGGCTCTTGCCTGCGTCTTGCTCCACCTGGTTCCAAAAGGTCCCATTGCATTTTCCACAAGAGCCCTGGGGCCCTGAAGCCAAATTCCTCCCACTCCGTTAAATGCTGTTTTTGCCAGCTGCCCCTTCCCCAGAGGTGGCTGCATCTCCGTGACGGAAGCACTGCCTCTGTGCGGTTTGTAAAGATTCCCCAGCTCATCCCTTTGTGCCTCCTGTCTCCTAGGTGACCGGAGATGATGGAGCAGCTCTCTGGTGGGAGGAGATCCAACAAGGGGTTTCCAAGGCCAATCAGGACACCGAGGCAGCCAGGAGATGTAAGGGCTCGGAAGCTAACTTGGAGCAGGTTCAAGCTGGCGCTGCAGCGCGGCGCTCTTCCGTTATTCCCCTGCGCGCCAAGAAATGCAGGACGGGGAGAGACTCTCTAGCCCGGTGATGCTGGTCTTTCCACCCTCCCTGAATCTCCAGGGCTTGCGAGATACTCTCCGCCGAGATCTTAAGGGATCAGGGTAGGCCTTGCGAGATGAGCTAGGCTCGGGGGTTCTGGGATGCTGACCCATAAGCCGCGGCAGTGAACGCCACTGAACGCTGTGCCAGTGGCGATCCTTCCGAGACGTCTTGCTTCTCCCCTGATCCTCCAATTGCCATCTGACTTGGAGCAGCCCCTAGGAACCTGTTCTCTGTACCATTCCCCCGGGGCGTAAAGGGTTAATCTCCTTCTCCAAAGCTTCATTCAACCGGCTGCTAACTACTCACTGGGAATGGCTGTTGCAAAGGTGGACTGGGCTGCCGATGCAGCAGGAACTCGGCTGTTGGAAGCTTGGAGACCACTGGCCGTGGTGACCTGCTTCCAGGCAGGCCTGGACCAAGCTGGGCTCGCTGCGGGTGTGTGGATGAATGCACCCTCTTCCTTTTTTAACCCCTTCCTTCCCCGTCTCTTCCCATAGTGGCTCTAGGCATTGCTGCCATCAACCAGGCCATAAAAGAAGGGAAGCCGGCTCAGACGGCACGCGTGCTGTGTAACCCGGACGTCTCCCTGCGCGGCGTCGTGGCAGAATGTGCAGGGGCCTACCAGGCCCAGCTCGCCGCCCTCCTGGCTACCAAGAGACAAGCAGGTAAAAGGCCCCTGACTCCTCTGACCTTGAAAACGGCGGGGGCGGGGCTGAGTCACCAGCTGCTGGCGTTGAGTTGCCTCGAACATCCATAGCTCTTTGGGGCAGGGAGCATTCTGTGTCCGTGCAGCGCCTAGCGCCGCGGGCCCGGGTCCGTGACTGGGATCCTGAGGGGCTACCGCAGTCCAGAGCAATAACCCCCAATTTCCACGCACTCCACAGGGAAGACGTGGCCGACCCTAAAGCTCTGACTGCCAGAAGCCAAGAGGGGAAGACTGGGTGGTCTTGCTAGCTGCCCTGGTTTGTACGCTCCCCCTGACGCTCTGGTACCAGCTGCTGTCCTGGGCTAGCTGGACCATTGGGCTGCCCCAGTATGGCCAGTTGTGGGGACGTCAGCCAGGGGAGGCTGAACGTGGGAGATGGCCTAGTGGTTGGGGCCCTAGCCTGGGATTTGGGAGAGCCAGCTTTGCCGCGGACTCTGGGCGAGTCTCTCTGCGCCTCAGTTCCCGCTTGAGGAGGAGGATGGGTGACCGCGAGGGGAGAAATAGCACAAGCCAGATGTCAAAAGCAGAGAGGGGGGCTGGCAGATAGTTGCTGTAGGAAGGGCATCCGATGCAAGGGAGAAGGCTCTTTGTCTGGATGTATGTGGGGAGAGCAGGGAGTTGAAAGCCGAACTCTGAAGCTGGGGACAGGGCTATAGAGAGCTGCCTAAATGTTCCCTCAGCTGAGCCTTGGTTTCAAAACCTGATCAGAGGCCACTGAAATCCACTTTGCTGCTGGGTCGGTTTAACCCTGCAGCTGCCTCTCCTCTTGGGGGGGGGGGGGGGGGGGGTGTGCGCGCGTGTGTGTGGCTAGCTCTATTAACGCTCTCCTTCCCCTAATCCTGTCCCAACGGCAACGCTCAGGGAACGCCAAACACCACTGGGTTAGACACCAGCTGAAAGATGGCAACGTGTATTACTTCAGCCTGCAGAGCTTCGACGGCAGCTGGGAGCGGCCGCGTGACTCTGTCCTTAACTCCACCCACCTCAGCCGGGAGGAAATCCAGGTGAGGGGCAGTGACCAAAGCCCTCGTGCCTGGAGTAGTGCCGAAGAGTCTGGCTTGCTGCTGCCGGGCCCTGGATGTTGATCCGCGAGGCGTCCAGGCTAACGCGCTGTGTGTTAAATGCTCTGGCTGCATCCATGGTTCTAGCCCGTTATCCCTCTGAGACATGCCGGAGCACTTCAGAGATGTTAATAACAAAGCCATTCGTTCTCCAGCCCTCTTGTTCTGCCCAGAGGCTTGCAAGAGAGATTGGGTCATATCACTGGAAGCAACAATCCCAACTCTTAAACATCCGGCTCATGGGAGTTGCCAGACTGGATGAGACCTGGGGTCCATCTAGCCCAGTGACCTATCTCCAGCAACGGTACCAGCTGCTTCAGAGGAAGGTGCAAGAATCCCGCGGTTACAGGATAACCTGCCCTAGGGAGCTGTTTCTTCCTGACCCCATTAGAGATTCTCATGCCCTGAAGCATGAAGGTTGCTAGTGCTTCCAAAAGCCAAGGGATATTTTTATGCACTCTCCAGCCGTAGGATTATCCAATCCTGTCACTGAATCCTGCTAGCATACAGAGGCCCCCGGGTTACGCAAACCCGACTTATGCAAAATTCAACATGCAAAATTCGAGTTTTGCATAAGTTGGGGAGCGTCTGTATATACTTTAGGATGTAACACACTGGCAAAGTGTGCTTCTGTCTCCCTCTATTGGCTGAACTGAGTAAGAAGCTTATGAGTCTGTCTCTGCCTTTGAGCTGATTGGATCTGGTCCTTCAGCTCAAAACAGCAGCGGATCGTGCTTTTTAGGTCCAGATGGCCTGGGTTCAACCCCAGCTGCTGACCCAGCTGGGGGTGTTCCCTTCTCATTGGTGGATGGTGTACGTGCATCTGACGCATACAAAGTCTTCCTGAACTGATCTGTCTCTCTCCTATCTCTGCAGTTGACGATCACGGAAGTGACCACGGCCCACGACCAGGAACGCCTCTGGGAATCCAACGCTGGATTCGTCGTGAGGCTGCAGGCCCGCATGAGGGGCTACCTGGTCCGCCAGGAATTCGTGGCCCGCAGACATCTGTTGCGGGAGCAGTTACCTGCTGTTATCAAAATTCAAGTGAGGAGTGCTGCCAGACTGCCAAGCCGATTACACGCTGACATGCACGACATCATTTATATAGCGCTGGGTCTTCAGGGTGTTGTACAGGCATCCTGACCACTTCCCGTATTACCCCCTATTTACAGAGAGGAGAACACCTTGATTATTCATCCTGTCTATTATGGTAGGGCATCAGGACCGGACAAGAACGGGGGACCTGTGCGCTAGGTGCTGTACAGGGTGCTCACCAGTCCCTGCCTCAAAGAGCTTGCCACCTGAGAAGACACACCCAGGGGAGGGGGAAGGGTGGAACGTGTGTTCCACGTTCAGTAGTGCAATGGTCACAGTTGAAGACCTGTATTTTTTCTATAGCCGCCGCCTCTCTCTCTTTGGGGGCTTGCAGCCTGGGTTTTGGGAGGGGGTTCCGACCCTGATTTCGTAGGCTCTGTTGAAGACTACCCGAGGCAGGATGAGCTGAGGAGTAGGGGTTATTGGGAGTATTCTGTGCTCTCCCGAGGGCAGCTTGGAGGTGTGAGGATTTCCTCCTGTGGGTACAGATGAGGCTTTCCCACACTGGAAGCTGGTGCCTTGGGTCACCCCAGAAATGTCATGCTGTAGTTGATTGGTGTGTGTGATATTTTTTTTTTTTTTCCTCTTGGGGTATCCAGTCATGCTGGAGAGGCTACAGACAGCGCAGCGCTTACCTGCAAAGATTACGGTACTTGCAAAAAAACAGAGATGCTGTGATAAAGGTACTGGAGCCTTGTCTGCTTCTGTAATCCCCCCCACCACACCCTGCTCCTCTGTTTTCTAGTAGCAACAACATGCTATTTGCAGCTATTTTCCCCGTCTAGATATGGGAATCCCTGTGGAGATGCAGCCACCTCTGGGGTGGAATGTAGCAGCTGTTTCACAGCAACAAGAATACATTTATCACTTCTGTCCTAAGTCACTGCATCTAGTTGCAGGGGGAGTTTTAGGGAGGCAGGACATGGCTTCCCAAACTGGATGTTGACCCCAGGTGGGTGACACCCAAAATTCTTGCAGAGAGCGTTACAGTGGTCAAGAATCTTGGCGTTATCTGTGATCAGAAAAGACACCTGGGGGAGCCCAGTGCCCCCTAGTGCTGTGTAGATGGACTAAGGGAGCCCAAGTGAAATGGATCAAATCGTTGTCTCGGAGAATACCCTCCAAGGCTTCCCGTGTCCAGTTAAAATGGCCAAATCCGTCTCTCCTCTTCTGTTCCCTCCTCTCAGATCCAGGCATATGTGAGGATGTGGCGAGCTCGTAAAAGGTACCGGGAACGGCTGCGCTACTTCAGGAAGAACGTGAGTGGCTGATCCGTGAGAGCAAGTGAAAATATAACCCCAGAGGCTCTGAAAAGAACCTCTTGCAAATAGACTAAGGGTACGTCCACACTTGGAGCTGGGGGGTGATCCCCAGCTCAAGGAGACGTCATTGAGCTAGCGTGCTTAGCTTACGGGCCAGTCATCCCGAGCGCGTGCTAGGTATGTACTCAGGACGCCTCGCCCGTGCTACCGTGGCTACGTGCTATTTTTAGCAAGCGAGCTTGCTGAGAGCTGGCGCGAGTGTGTTACATCCCCAGCTCGAAGTGTAAACGTACCCCGAGAGTCCCTAGACCCTCTTCTTCCTCTGCCTGAGGGAGACACTCAAATCCTCTTGTATCTTGTGCTGGAGCAAAGAGGAGCCCTCTGAAAGTGAAACAGCTAAATAACTGTGTGGCGTTCCAGCATGGGACCTGGGGATGAGGGAGGAGCTTTGTGTTTCTAGGTGGGGGGCTAGAATTTGCCCCTAGGTTGAAATCTGCAGGAAAAGAATCTGATGAAGAGGAAGGGGTGGGGATGTGTCCAGGTCCAAAGGCCCACATTTGTCAGTGTCTAGTGAGCTTGGGTGCCGGATGAGAGCCACCTCAAGAAGGCTGATTTTCAGACAGGACTGAGTGCGTTGTTTTGAGGATGGTGTCGGAATGGCAAGCCACATGTGTGTGTTTGGTTGTGTAGTTCCTTCATTCCTGGTCCTGCTCACAGACTAGGGGGTTCTTGAGGAAGTGTTTGATCAGAAGAGCTGGTAAAGTCCCAGTTTAAAGCAAGGTGGGGTGAGTGGTGCCTTGCTGCCTTAGGGAGCAGTCTGTTTTCTCTCTCTCTGTTTTTGGGTTCTTGTGTGTTTATCGTTCTGAATTCTAAGAAATAAAGTTGTGACATTGCAACCTTCTAGCAAAAGGATTTAGGTTTTTAATCTAACTTCTGTGTGTGTGAACATCACACCGAGCACTCTCCCTCTGCAAATCAGACCCCTTTAAGACCTCTCAGGTGTGGCACCCAAGGTTGCTAATCCCTTTTGAAAGTTTGGGGTAAAGGGGTGTGGGGTAGGGAAGTCTGTTGCCTGCGAAAATTAAGAAGCTGAGTGTCTGGAGTTCATTTAGCCTGTTGCCAAATGTAGCGGCTCCTGAAGAAAGCAACAGCCGGTAAGACCCAGGGTAAAATTTTCAAAAGCATCTAAGTGATTGGCTCCTAAGTCCTGTTGACTTAGATGCTTTTGGAATTTTTACCCTCAGCACTCTGCTAACATATAAACCCTCGCAAATCCCCTGTGAGCCAGGAAGAGAGTAAACCCACTTCACAGATGAAGGGGAAATTGAGGCAGAGGGCGGGTCAATGACTTGCTCAAAGCACACAGCCTCACATCGAGGAATAGAACCCAGGAGTCCTGACTCCCTGCTCCATGCTCAGAACATTTTCTCAGGCATCTGGCTAGGAGTTCACTGTCTAGGATCCCATTGAGGACACTCCCTCTGCCTGACACCCCAGCTAATCAGTTTGCTAGTTGCATGGCTGGTATGTTTTTTTTTCTCTTTACATTTGCTGCCTGCCACGGGGACGCTGTAGGAAACATCCCTCTTCCCCTTTGTTTGTCTTGGCAGATTAATGCTGTAATTAAAATCCAGGCTTTTGTGAGAGCTAACAAGGCCCGTGGGGATTACCGAATGTTGGGTAAGTGCCTGCCTATCTAGGTTTTCTTTAATACAGATGTGGCTTTAATTAATCACAAGGATGTTGCCTTCTCATTACCATTCCTACACTTCAGGTATGGGCTGAAGCCCCCTTTGCAGTCCCTGTAGTCTGGTGCTGTGCAGAGACCATGCCAGCCCTGGTGTTTCCTAAGGGAGCTTGGAATCAACAAATAGCCACATAGCAGCATGCTCTGGCTTCACCCCCTATTCCATGCCTATGCTGGGAGCAGGCGTAGAGCCCTTGCACTAGCTCCATGCCAGCCGGGGAGGCCCTGGTGCAGGGAGTGTTATTGGTTCCCATTTCCACCCACTTTTTAAGCCCCTTTTATGCTGGCCCTGAGCATGACAAGCCCTCAGTAGCCATTTAACCGCATTCAAGGGAGAGTTCCCTCTGTCCCCTGCCAGTCCACGCCAGGGACCCGCCACTGAGCATCGTCCGGCGCTTCGCCCACCTGCTGGAGCAGAGCCAGCACGACTTCTGGGAGGAGTCGGAGCTGCTGAAGCTGCGGGAGGAGGTGGTGAAGAGGATCCGCTCCAACCAGCAGCTGGAGAGCGACCTCAACCTTATGGACATCAAGATCGGGCTTCTGGTTAAGAACAGGATCACACTGCAGGTCAGGGGGCTTGGGGGGGGGGGTAGCTCAGCTGTCCCATGGCTTTTCCTCCACTAGGGGGCACCTCTTGGGAGCTGTTACAACCTGAGGGACTTTGCCTAATCACACCGCCCACCCCTGTCCCTGGAGGGCTGGGGTTTCCCCTCCCCCATGGAATTGCATACAATCTCTGCCCTACAACGCTACCTAACCTGAATTCAATAAGACGTAACTTAATGCGATGACGTTTGTCCAGGTTATTGCCATATCTGTCACAGGGCTTAATCCAGAATCCACGCAAGTTAGCGGGAATCTTTCCCCTGATTTCAGGGGGCTTCGGATCCAGCCCCCTATGAGCTGGGTCAATGTAGAAGAGCTGTGTATTTATTTTTATTTTGTGGCGCTTTTCATCCATGTGCCTCAAAGCGAATCAATATCCCCATCCCTTTTTTTTTTTTACCAGTGGGGAAACTGAGGCACAGGGCAGTGACTTGCCCAGCAGGCCAGTGGCAGAGCTGGGAATAGACCCCGGTGTCCGGACTCCCGGTCTGGCGCTATGCACTAAGTCACGCTGCCTGCTGTTGAGGTCGGCAGCACCTTGCTGACTTGCCCGAGGCCTGTTGGGGAACAGGGAGCCTGCCAACTGCATGCAGAGCGAGCCAGGCCTCCGCCGTGCATGTGGAGCTGGTGGGTGTGGTTTGATGGGGGATGAATTTCCCCGTGATGTGTAAATGGCAAAGCTGCGTGAATCCCAAGGCCCGAAGGGGTGGCATTTTCCCAGAGGATTTAGGAACACAATTCCCATTGCAAATCCAATGAGACCTGTGCTCCCAAATAACTTTGGTGTCAACTAGGGCAATGGGGCGGATGCTCCTAAATCACTTAGGCGCTCTTGCCTCCCTCCCCCTTATCCGCTCGCCTGCCCCACGACAGGAGGTGGTTTCCCACTGCAAGAAGCTGACGAAGAAGAACAAAGAGCAGCTGTCGGACCTGATGGCCATCGACAAACAGAAGGGGCTCAAGTCGCTCAGCAAGGAGAAGCGTCAGAAACTGGAGGCCTATCAGCACCTCTTCTACCTGCTACAGGTGAGCTGGCTGCTGGGTTTGGGGGGGGCGGGAACAGTCTGCATCCCCCCCCCCCAATCCGGTCACGTGCCTGCTGCCTCGGTTTCCCTGGAGGGACTGCATGTGGGCTCAGGGAGTCCGCGCACAACCCCGTCTTCGGGCATGGGGTTACCAACAGGTCGGCGTCCGATCAAATGGAAACCCTGCCCGGCCGGGATTCTGCTCCCTCGGCCTTTCCTAAAGCCACGCCCGGCTGAGGCAGCGGTTGCTGCAAATGTCGTCTTCTCGCTGACGCAGAGGTGGGGTGCGGTTCCCCAAATCGATTCCCCGCCGGGGCCTGGGCACTGCTGGCACCTGGGGCTCTTGATCCAATAGTCCCTTCTGGCCCTATGCTCTGTGCAGATTCCCTCCCCAGCGCCTTCCTCTCCCCTTCTCTGTCTGGACCAGCTCCCTCCTTAAAAGGAAGCGCCACCTCTGAGTTACCATCACCGGATGCTTTGTCACCTGCCCCAGCCAGTGCAGGGATGCGTGCGTGCACCCCAGCGGGCTGCGACAGTGGGATCTGCTCATTAGTTTTCCTGCGATGGGTGTCAATTTGTTACCTCGTATTACGGTAGCACCTAGAGGCTATAACAGATCAGGGCCCCATTGTTCTAGGCCTGCATGTGAACATAGCAAGAGACAGTCCCTGTTGCAAAGAGCTTTGTCTAATCAAGCAAGACAAAGGATGGGAAGGCACGGAGAGGGGAAGTGACTTGCCCGAGGTCACCCAGCAGAGCTGCAAAGAGAACCCAGGTCTCCTGACTCCCAGTCCAGGGCTGTATTCGCCAGAGCACGCTGACTGTTCCAGCCCTCGGACCCCAGGATAACCCTCCTCTTTAACGCCTCTCCTCTGTCCGCAGACCCACCCTGTGTACCTGGCTAAGCTGATTTTCCAGATGCCCCAGAACAAGTCGACCAAGTTCATGGAATCGGTGGTCTTCACGCTCTACAACTACGCGTCCAACCCCAGAGAGGCCTACCTGCTCCTTCAGCTCTTCAAAACCGCCCTGCAGGAGGAGATCAGGTAAGTGCTACGGGCACATACCATCGGCTAGGGAGGCCAAGACCAGGACTGCCCTGATACCAGGGCTTGAATGCCTGTCTGTCTTAAGGAGCTGGCAGTCTGTCTCTTCCCTGCATTCAGATGAAACCGTCTCAGCCTCTGGTATTCCTAGATCCCTCTGAGACACGTGGATGCCTAGGAGTCAACAGAACGCTCCCTAGCTGTCCGTGCAAGGATGTAGGGCTAGGTCCTGTCCAAACTCCTATTGACTAGGTTTTGGCGCTTATCCCCCTCAGGGGATAGCTGGCTTGCAATCAGGTGTGTGATTGCACCATGTGTAGACAGACCCGAGCTGACTTTAATCTACGTCGCTTGGGCATCCACAGCAGGACGGCTGCACAAGCCGGCCTGAGACCTCGGGCGTGCGCTCAGGCAGCGAGCCCGTGCGGCCGTGGCTTCGCTGCTCTTGGTGCCCAAGTTGGCTCAGGTGTGTCTACACATGCTGTAGGGTTTAGTGCGGCCAGGCCTTTAGAGTCTGAGCACCAAAGTCTCTGAGGGGCATGGACACCCTCCTTGGACTAATCTAGACATGCAGGAGGTAGGCTGATTCCACAGCTTGGCAGATCCTGAAGGCACAATAACTGTGCTGCTTGTCTTCAGTGGCTATTTGTTTGTGCTGGCTGCAGCTCTGATCCCAGATCAGAGTTTTGTCCTTTCTCACCCCCACCGTCCAGGTCCAAAGTCGACCAGCTCCGTGACATCCTAACGGGGAACCCCACCGTGATCCGGCTGGTGGTGAGCTTTTACCGGAATGCCCGCGGGCAGAACGCCTTGCGTCAGATCCTGGGCAGCCCCGTGCAGGAGGTTCTACAGGACAGAACCCTCAGCATCCGCACCAACCCCGTGGACATCTACAAGGCCTGGATCAACCAGCTGGAGTCTCAGAGCGGACAGAAAAGGTCAGGCCCGGCCCACGCCCAGCCTCGCCACAGAGGCCACGTTGGCTTGCCCTGTGCTGACGCTTAAGGGTGTCTTTCTTCTATCCACAGCAAGCTCCCATATGATGTTAGCCCCGAGCAGGCCCTGAGCCACCCCGAGGTTCAGCGTCGGCTGGACATCTCCATCCGCAACCTCCTGGCAGTGACGGACAAGTTCCTCTCTGCCATCACCTCTTCCGTGGACAAAATTCCGTAGGTAGCCCCGGGCCTGTCTGTTACAGCCGGTGAGGCAGCGTGGCCTACTGGAGAGGGTACTGGGCCGGGAGCTAGAGGTTTACTCCCAGCCCCTGACTTGCTGTATGACCTGGAGCGAGTCATGGCTCTGCTCCGTGCCTCAGTTTCCCCATGTGTAAAGCCAGTCCCGACCTTCCTCCATGGAGCGCTCAGACCTGCAGAGGAAAGGGGTCAAGCAGGACTCTTCATGCTAGTTTAATTAATTAATGCCAAATTCCTGGAGTGCAGCAGCTCTTTCTGCAGTTCACATCCCGGTAATGGAGGGGGAGCATTTCCTTCAGAGGAGGAGTGGGATCTAGCGGTTAAAATGTGGGACTGGGAGTTGGAGAGACCTGAGCTTCCTCCTTGCCTGACCTTGGGCAAGTCATGCCTCAGTTTCCCCCCTGTAAAATGGGGATAATACTTTGGGTAATACTCTGCACCTCCATACACAAGAGGGTGGTGCCATGGAGATTACCTAAGAGATAGCAGAGGGCTTTGAGAGCTCTCGGAGAGGCTCGCCGGGTGGCATATGGCACCACAGGCTGGCCTGACATGCAGGAAAACGCCCCTAAAGAGCTTACACTGTCATTTAGGCAAGGTCTGGCCCAGGGAGCGCCGGGCTTGGCTTGGGTTTTGTTGGCAGTGGAGACATCACTTGTACCAAGTCACTGTTTTTGTTGCAGTGCTGGGGCGCCCCAGTCACGGCCCAGGACCCCGCAGTGCTAGGTGCTGCACAAACTCAGAACAAAGACACCAACGCGCTTACAGTGAATAAGGAGCAGATTTTTAATGGGGAGGGTAATTGGCCATTAGAACAACTGGTCTAGGGATGCGGTGGATTTCTCCCAGCATCTCAAGACTGGATAGCTTTCCCATAGATCTGCTGTCCTGGGCTGGATTCAAGAAGCACTGGGAGAGGTTGTCGGAGGCCAGACTAGATGATCGTTAACGGGCTCTGGCCTTAGCGCATGTGAATCTAAGCCCGCTGGTTGACCTCTGTCTACGTGATGAGCCTCCTCTTCTCTGATTTCTTTTAGCTACGGGATGCGCTACGTGGCCAAAGTCCTAAAGACGTCCCTGGCTGAGAAATTCCCAGATGCCGGCGAGGAGGAGATCTGCAAGGTGAGTAGAGAACGTAGATAGCTGGGCAAGGTGACAGCAGCAAGGTCTCTGCAGCTGGCTGCCTCTAAACATCAAGGCTAGAGAGGCGTTGGATAGCCGTCCTGCCCTCCCCCTGGCATCCCGTCAGAGAGGCAGTGTGGCTTAGGGGATCTGGATTCCAGTTATACCATGTGGCCTTGGGCAAGTCACATGCCTGCTCTGTGCCTCCATTTCCCTATCTGTGTAAGAGGGATAATCCTAGTGTAATGAGCTGGCTAGTGTATGTGCACTGCTGCCCCCTGTGGGTTGCAATCAGAACTCCTGAGCTGTGTTTCATAGGCCCCGTACTGCAAAGCTGTACAGGAAACTACCAATGTGTTATAGCCTGGAACAAACGTTTAGGCAGCATCCAGACCAGGCTAGAGCCGCATAAGAGCAAGGCATCACTCGTAGTAATATTTCCCTTTCTCTGCTCCCTGCACCCTAGATTGTCGGGAACCTGCTCTATTACCGTTTCATGAACCCGGCCGTGGTGGCTCCGGACGGCTTCGATATCGTTGATATCTCTGCCGGCGTGGCCCTGCACCCGGAGCACCGGCGCAACCTGGGCTCCATTGCCAAGATCCTGCAGCACGCGGCGGCCAATAAGATGTTCGAGGGGGAAAACGGCCATCTGCGGGTGGTGAACCAGTACCTGGAAGAAGCCCACTTTAAGTTCAGGTTGGTGCCATGCGGTGGCAGTTGTAGCCACGGTCCCATTGCGCTAGGTGCTGTACGTACATGTAGTGAGACTGCTCCGATCCCCTAAAGAGTTTAATTGAAACAAACAAGGCCGACATGAGGTATTATTCATCCCTCTTTCGCAAATGGGGAAACTGAGGTCCAGAGAGACAAGGCGACTTGCCGAGTCTCCTGCAGGGAGTCGGTGGCGGCGCTGGGAACAGAATCCAGGTCTCTTAAATTCTAAGCTAAGGTCTCAACCACAAGGTCAGGCTTCCTTTTGCTAG
Organism: Trachemys scripta elegans; assembly: GCF_013100865.1. NCBI lineage: Eukaryota > Metazoa > Chordata > Testudines > Emydidae > Trachemys > Trachemys scripta. The sequence continues at coordinate 9,692,572 of NC_048321.1, forward strand.
TGCTGCTGCAAAGCTGGGGTAACAGCAAAGCTTTAACTGAGTTTTCACAGCAGCAGCCGCCGCCTTAGCTAGGGACGTGAGTGGAAAAGAGGATCTACACTTAACTGGCCAGAACTGTCCCTTTGTTCTGTGTTTTTACAGCAGGCAGCACCGTGGGGTCGTGGTCCGTGGCTCAGGCCCCAAGGCACTTTGACAATACAAGTAATTAATAGGAATTAAGGGAGTGATATATATATATATATATATATATATATATATATTTTTTTTTTAACAGATCTAGCTACACCAGTAAAAACCATAGTGTGGACTCTGTTATACCAGAATGCCTGTACAGTAGAACCTCAGGGTTACGAACACCTCGGGAATGTTTGTAACTTGGAACAAAACGGGATGGTTGTTCTTTCAAAAGTTCACAACTAAACATTGACTTAATACAGCTTTGAAACGTTACTAGGCAGAGGAAAAATGCTGCGTTCCCTTTATTTTTTTAGTAGTTTACGTTTAGCACAATGCTGTACTGTATTTGCTTTTTTGGGGTCTCCGCTATTGCCTGATTGGACCCTTTCAATACCAAATACGGTGTGTGGTTGACTGGTCTGTAACTTGGGGGTTCGTAACTCTGAGGTTCTACTGTACTTAGATCGGCATAACTTATGTTCGCTCCCCAAATCTGCATGACTATCCAGTCTACACTCCTTTCTACTGGTAACTGTATCCATACTAGGTGGGGTTGTATCACTTTAAATAGCCCGGTACAATGAAAGCAGCAAAGCGTTCCTAGTGTAGACAAGGCCTTGGTCTGATCCCAGTTCAGCTCTAAATTAATACACATACACACCGTGCGAGATCCCATTGCAATGATGCCTCCTCTTTGCTGTCCAGTTTAAACTGTCCCTGAAGGTAGTCGAAACTCTGTGCAACTCTCCCCCCGCCCCTTCTCCTCCCCAGTCCTCTGTCGTTTCCAGCATTTGGCAATAGTTGAGAGTAATTAGCATGTGCCCCTTTGGTACCTCAGGTTTCAATAAGCAGATCAGAGTAAAAACGAACGTGCAATGATTAAACCGCATTCCTGGCACTCCCCTCGGCCTCCGTGAATAAATTAGTCCGTAATTCAAAACCTTTTAGGCACTTAGAAGAATGCGTGTGTTTGCTTCTCCACCTTGTTCTCGGGGGACAGCTCATGGACTTGGCTAATGCGGTAGCTTGCGAAGCAGAAGAGAAGTGGCAGAGGGTCGGTCTGTACGGGGAGCAGCACAGAGCTCCGGTCCCAGGCCGAGGCCCGAAATTGACCAGGGTCGTCGGGGTTGATTTACTACTTGTATTGCAGTGTCACTCAGGGGGCTCAGTCCTGAACAAGCCCCCCCTGATGCCCCACAGACACAGAACGAAATGACCGTCCCTGCCCCAAAGAGTGTCACATCTCTAGGATTTGCTGGAAGGGGCCCAATCCCATGAGGTGCTCAATCAGCACCCTCCATTCCATGACTCCAGTGGGGGACTGAGGGAAGACGGCACTAGAAGTGGGAACTGTGTGTTCTTAAAGGGGCAGGAGAGGGTGATGCAGGACATGGTAACGCAACAGCGCTGCTGCCTTTCACGCCTAGTTGCTTGGTGAGTTCTAGCCTGTTTGGGTGCCCAAAAGCACGTGCCGCTAGCTAATGCATCACAAAACCCCACAGGACGGAGCATGTAGGTGGTAAGTTGGTACAGTACACCCTGGCTATAACGAACCCCTGGGGATCCAAACCATTTGTTCGTTATAGCCAGGGGTTGGTTCTAGGGAAAGAGACCTGCCGGGAGGTGTCGGGGGGATGGCGGTGGCTGGCACCTCGAGTCCAGCAGCAGGAGCTCCTCTGGCCCTGGGGCAGCAGCGGGCTCAAGCGATCCAGGAACCAGGTTTGCTTAGCCCAAGATTTGTACAGACCCTCCCCGACTTAAGCAAGCGTTCCGCTCCGATACGCCTTGTCTAACTCGAATTTTGCGCAAGTCGGAAACGTCTACCCGACCATTACGCAAAAAAACCCTCTCCCGGGGTTTGCGCACCCCAGGGGGCATCTGTCATTGTGACGGGCGTCGTGCCCAGGGTGTACTGTACTGCAATCAGAGGACGTGTCGACAGTCCGGAGCTAGCGCGAGGAACAACAGAAGCAAAGCAAAGCTAATCTGCTGTGTACCCCGGGCGGACCTGTACAACGGCTACCCAGGGTTCACTGCTATTTTTACTTGAGCTAGCGAGAGCCAAGCGAGCTCGGGTACGTCTACACGTGCTGCACTCGCACCTCTGATTGCAATGTAGACATCCCCTGTGTAAGTCCCCAGCCAAATGGGCCGTACAGCATGAGGGGTGCACAGCAACGCCGCACTCACCAGCCTGGGATCCGGCTAGCCCAGGATCAGGTCTCGAAGCGTGACCTGGGCCACAGGAAGATATGAATAACCGGGCCGCTTTGGGCAAGCGGCTGCTGCTTCCCGTCACGGGATCAATAAAGCAGTGCATTGAAATTTCCTACAGTATCATTCCTGCTTTACCCCCCCTGAGGATACAGAAGACAGAGGCGCGGGCTGTGATGTGGCGTTCTCTCTACTGAGAGGCAGGCCCTGTGGTTCTCTCTGGTTCCCAGCCTATATCCTATCTCCTAGAACTGGAAGGGACCTTGAAAGGTCATCAAGTCCAGCCCCCTGCCTTCACTAGCAGGACCAAGTACAGATTTTGCCCCAGATCCCTAACTGGCCCCCTCAAGGACTGAACTCACAACCCTGGGTTTAGCAGGCCAATGCTCAAACCACTGAGCTATCCCTCCCCGCCTGTTCCCTACTTGCCCTAAATCCTGGACTGGATTCAGCAGTCACGGAAGGGATAAGTTTCCCCCCCCATTTCCCCATAGGAAGTTCATCTGTGCTGCCTGCTCCGTCCCTGAGCCGGAAGAAAGGTTTAATGTGGATGAGTACTCGGAGATGGTAGCTGTGGCCAGGCCGGTCGTCTACATCACGGCGGCGGAGATCATTAACACCCACAAGGTGAAGGGGTCTGGAAAGGATTCTGCCTCTGCCGCGGTCGGGAGGGGAAGGAGGGCTCACCCTGGTGCCTGTCACCATGAAGGACTCAAACCTGGGACCCGGCAACCCAACCAGTACCTGCGACAAGTGCTGGGGTGGGGTCGGAAAACAAACCCATTTGCCCCTTCCCCCCGCCCGGGTCGGGTCAGCTCTGCTCCTGCCCGTGGGCTCAGCGAGGCAGTGGCTGCGTGCCCTGCTCCTGCCAGTTACTACCACCTCACCGCAGCGGGACGGTGCCGAGGCGTCTCCGCCTGCTCTTTTCAGAACCGCGCTCTAATTCTGCAATCTCCTTTTTGACGTGGGGCGACCGGTGCACGTGCCGTATTCCAGACAAGGCCGGACCGTACCATTGGTTTATATCATGGTGGGCGCTTGTCTGGAATACGGTTTTTAATCTTATTCCTTTTGTGCTCTCCACCTCGCTCATGGTCTCCCTCTGGTGATGTAGCTGTTACTAGAGCATCAGGACTCCATTTCGCCCGATCACAAGGACCCTCTGCATGAGCTTCTGGAAGACCTTGATGAGCTGCCTACCGTCCAGTCTCTAATCGGTACGTGCAGACCCCTTGTAAGTTTCAAGAACGCCCCTCCCCTTGTGTCTTCTTTCAAGTGAACATATATTGCCTGTTCCCACCTCTGATAGTAGCATGGCTAACTTCCCTTCACCTGGGCCAAGTAAATTACTTGTTGGGGGAGTAACTAGTGTTGCCACCTCCTTGGGTTTTTGTTTTTTCCCTTAAAGCCTCAACCCCTGAAGTCATGCGACTCATAGAACCTCCACTCACGTTCTTTTTAGAAAACCAAGTTTCTAGTCCTCGTGGTTGCAGGAAAAAAACTTGAAAACATGACCTGCGTGCATTAAGACCCGGGGGGCGGGGGGGCAAAGAGAACCCTATTTATATGTTAGATCTCCTGATTTTTAAGCCCATTTTGTGGGTTTTCAACTGCGTGAGGTGGGCAGTACTGTCACATCCGTTTGTTTCTCATCCTTATGATCAAGTTGGGAGGGTCCATTACTTATTTCTATGATGCTCGGGGTTATCACTTTTCCTCCTTTGAGCTGGGAGGATTACTGATTAGCAAGGAATAAGATGGCACCAGGTACCACTCAGTGGGATGGTTTCAGAGGGGTAGCCGTGTTTAGTCTGTATCAGCAAAAAGAACAAGGAGTCCTTGTGGCACCTTAGAGACTAACAAATTTATTTGGGCATGAGCTTTCGTGGGGTAAAACCCACTTCATTGGATGCATGCTGTGGAAAATACAGTTGAAAGATGTACACAGAACATGAAAAAATGGGTGTTGCCATACTAACTCTAACGAGAGTAATCAGTTAAGGTGGGCTATTATCAGCAGGAGAAACAAAACGTTTGTAGTGATAATCAGGATGGCCCATTTCCAACAGTTGACAAGAAGGTGTGAATAACAGTAGGGGAAAAAAATTAGCATGGGGAAATAGTTTTTACTTTGTGTAATGACCCATCCACTCCCAGTCTTTATTCAAGCCTAGTTTAATGGTGTCCAGTTTGTAAATTAATTCCAATTCAGCAGTTTCTCGTTGGAGTCTTTTTTGTTGGAGTATTGCGACTTTTAGGTCTGTAATAGAGTGACCAGGGCGGTTGAAGTGTTCTCCGACTGGTTTTTGAATGTGTTAATTCTTGAGGTCTGATTTGATGTGGGATGGTTTATTGTTCAAAGCCTCAGGTTTGCAAGCAGAAGCACAGAGAGGCTCGGAGTGATTTACCCCACATATAGCAGTCCACCCCAGTGGCAGGGTGCCGTGTAGAACCCAGATCTTCCCCCCTGGCTCTGATCACCCCTCTCCCCTGATGAATGACCGAGTAGCTACTCCTGACTTTCTTTGGCCTTTTTATTTATTTATACACACACACACACACACCTATGTCATAGAACTGGAAGAGACTTTGAAAGGTCATCGAGTCCAGTCCCCTGCCTCCACTAGCAGGACCAATTTTGCCCCAGATCCTTAAGTGGCCCCCTCAAGGATTGAACTCACAACCCTGGGTTTAGCGGGCCAATGCTCAAACCACTGAGCTATCCCTCCCCCCTTGCAGGCGAGAGCGCTCCGAATCCAGGCGATGGCAGCCCCGAGCAAGCGCTGGCCCAGCTCGGCAAGCAGGAGGTCTCGCTCACCCTCACCAACAAGTTCGATGCGGTGGAGGCCAGTAGCGAGGAGGCGGATACAAGGAGCTTGCTGCTGAGGTGAGAGCGGCCCTCTGAACGTGGCAATCCAGCATCCAGCGAGTCTGTGGCACGTCCTCCTTTGAAAGGGACCCTGTGGCCCAAGGAATTCAGTGAAGCTTTTCTGACACTCAGAAGCCAAGCCAGTAAAGGGCCATCTTGGTCTGGAGTCCTGGCTTTGCTCGATATGTTTAGATGTCCTGGTAGTGGCATTTGCAAGGAAATCTTCCACTGTTTGGCTCATCGCCTTGCAGCTAACTAGCTCAACCCACCCCCTTCCTCCAAAATGGGTAACTTGTGCTCCCTTTCTTTTGTTTTAGCACCAAACAGATGCTAGTGGACGTGATCCAGTCCCAGCCGGGGGATTCCCTCTTGGAGATCTTACGGACAGCTGCATCAGAGGATCAGGTGGGGTGGAGAATAGCAGAGAGGGGTTGGCAGCAGAGGGGGATGTTGGGGGCTGGGTGAATCGCAGTGTGTCTTAAACAGGAGGTGTTCGTTAAAGACAACCGCTACACATAACAAACAGGCTTTCACCCAGCTTCAGTTCCAGCTTTGTGTCCTTTGTTTACCCGGGGCTAACACCCTGCCTGGAGCTTGCTACAGCACGCAGTGCCATCTACTGGCTGAGATATATACTGCGAGCACACATCATTGCAAAGGAGAGGAGCTTAATTGGAGCATATAGCACAGGTGTGGCTGCCCCATAGCGCCCCCTGCTAGTCGTGTGTGGTGGTGCTGCAGGCACTCCTGGCCTAAAGTTCCTCCTCCCAGGTGGGCCCCTTCAGCCTTCCCCACACAAGCTGAAGTTGATGCCCTGGCTTAGCCCTCCAGCCAAGTCACCGACTAAAACTTAACCCCTTCCGGGGTAACAAGTCCAAACAAAAGGTTCTTCTGCCCCGCTTGGGCTTTTCTTCAGCCTGCCTTCTGGGCTCTGTTCCAGACCCTTCTAGGCTCCCTATCCGCTCCAGGGTAGAGCTGAGTCCCCTGCTTCTTCCACACCCTATCAGGGCCTTCCCCAGGAGCCCAACATGTTGTCTGCCCTCTCCCGAGGCCCAGCTGTTTATCGGGCTGTCACCTGAGCTCAGTTAATCCCACTTAGGCAGGAAGGCAACTAATTATGGCTCGGGTGAATAATTGAACCGGACTGGCCAGTGGTCTCCTGATCTTTGAAAGGGGCAGGCCAGCCTGTTACAATCGCACCCTGGCGCGGGAGCATTTGTTGATTCCTTCAGCCCACCTGTGCCCCACCCAGTCTGAGAAGCCGGAGTTCACTGTGCTCAGGGAGGAGATGTAGTTCTCTCTGGCCTGAGGCTCGTGCGTGTGTGTGGTTGCTGGGGGGCTGGCTTCCTATGCTCTCCCCGCGGCCTCCAAGTCTCGAAACCTGCTTCCGGGGATGCTGCCGCAGGTGCCGCGTTGATGGAAGAAATGTTCCTCTCTCTCTCTCTCTCTAGGAAGCCTTCCATCACCACCAGATGCACAGACGGGCCCTGCGCGAGGCCCAGACCCCGGACAGGTTGAAACGCAACCGCTCCCTGGCTGGCAACAGCCAGCTCTCTATGGAAGAGAAGAAGCGGAAAGTCATCCGGAACCTGCGGCGCTTGGAGAGCCTGGGGGTGGTGGACTCCGCCAATCAGTACCAGGAGATCATCAACGAGATGGCCAAGGTACCACGCCCTGCAGCCTGCCCTGGCTTAGAGAACCTAGGAGAAGGCCGGGGGACTAGGAACAGGCTCGATAACAGGATAAGCCGAAGGTGTTGGATGCACAGAGTCCATTAATACTGGAAGGGCTCAGTTCAGATGGGAGCCAAATTAATTACTAGGGTGGACAGACATAGCAGAGGGCTCCAGCAGACAGTCTGGCTCAAGTCCTTACTTTGTCAGAGACTCCCTGTGTGACCTTGGATGAGGCTAAAGACACTGATTGTGCAGTGCTCAGATGTGACAATAATGGAGTTCACGTTAGATACTGATCTGCACAACAGAGCTACTGGGGGCAGCTAGTGTTGGAGGGGGCGGATGTGTTCGGGGGACGTAAGCGGCCACTCGGAACATTCCTGTAAGTGCCTGAAAGAGAATCCGATGCTTTAAGCCCCGTGGTCCTTATCTTGTTCCCAGAATCCAACTGGCGTTTAGCTTGTGGTCAGCTTTGTAACCACGCATGAGTCGCTGTGATTCTCGCTTCGGTAAACTGGCACAAGGCAAGGGGTTTTCCAGCTGTTTGTTTGTTTTGTTTTTTCATCCCTGCCCGTGCTCCAGGATATTCGCAATCAGAGGCGTTACCGGCAGCACCGCAAGGGGGAGCTAGTGAAACTGCGGCAGACCCTCTGCGGCCTCAACTCCAAGACCTTGTTTTATGAGGAGCAAATTGACTATTACAATCAGTACATCCGGACATGTCTGGACAACCTGGCTGCCAGCAGCAAGTATGTTGGACTATGTATAGGCTGGAAAAGAGCTCAAAGCTGTAACCGCCAACACTTATGCAGGATAAGCCGGAGGGTAACTGAATGTCCTGCTTCATGGCATGAGCTGATCAGGGGTCAGGAAGGAATTCTTCTCCACTCTGTATGTAGCCTTATATCCCTCTTTAGTTAACCTCAAGCCTTCTTGCTAGTTGGCCGCCTCTGTTCATCCAGCACTTACTTCCTCTCTTGGCTCAAGAGCCTTCTCCCCTACATCCCTTTAATCTGGAAACCCCTCTATGCCTCTCCCCACCTCACTGACTTCCCCCCTCCGGCCCCGCTGGAGATCTGACTTGTAGGTCCAGATCTGTGAGTTGGACGCGTCAGTGTAAGCGACTCTCTGTGTTTATCGCGTACCAGGCAGGCTGCTGTGTGACTTCATTTCAGCCCCCGGCGTTCTCTGCTTCTAACCCTTCCTCCCCCCATTCCTTTTCTTTTAAGGCTCAATGGGAAGACCAAGAAGCAGCAGTCGCTGCATTACACGGCGGCGCGGCTCTTTGAGAAGGGCGTATTGCTGGAGATCGAAGACCTGCCTGTCAGCCAGTAAGTACTCACCTGGGTCGTCTCAGCCTGGCTCTGCTCACTTCCCCTTTGCTGACAGTCTCAGCCTAAAGGCCATACAGGCTGGGAGTCAGAGGGGCCTCCGGGAGGGCAGTGTGTAAGAGGGAAGATTATTCGAGCCGGCCAAAAAATGAGAGAATCTCAGGTGCTTTCTTCCTCCAAGTCTGGTGGTTCGAATATACTCCTTGTGAAGCAGCGTATAATCTATCCCAGTGTACAACAGGAAACAGACCGAGTGAAGGCTACGGAGCTGATCAGCAGCAGAGAGTGGGACTAGAACCCAGGCGTCCTGATTCCCAGTCCCCCACCCCGCTGTAACCATTAAGCAACACTCCCCTTCCAGAACGGGAATAGAACCCAGGCGTCCGGATGCTGCTGTCTCAGCCTTTCCGTTGCCCTCGTTTAACTCTCTCCCCTTCCAGGTTCCGGAACGTGATTTTCGACATCGTTCCTTGTGGGGAAGCCGGCAAGTTCCAGGTGAAGGCCAGATTTATGGGGATCGACATGGAGAAGTTCCAGCTCCACTATCAGGTAGGGAACCAGCCCTGGTGCCTTCGCCCATGGGGATGCTTCTGTGCTGAGCATAACAGCAGCACAGAAGAACCGAGGTGGAGTCAATGCACCAATCCGTGGTTGGAGTTCGGAGGTGACCCAGCTACACTAACTCTTGCCGTCCGAGAGGTATGCATTACATAGACTCCCAAGGGTTAATATCTTGGTTGGAGCAGGGGACTGGATAGAACCCAGGAGTCCTGGCTTAGGCCACGTGCTCTACCCGCTAGACCACACTCCCTTCCCGAGCCAGGAACAGAAGTTAGGGTTCCACTCCTGATAGGGGAGAGCAGTCTGGTGCTTGGAGCAGGAGACCTGTTATCTCCCTAGGGTCTATTCTTGACAGTGCAGCCAGCTTGCTCCATAGACAAAGTGAAGTACCTTCTCCCCTGAACCCCGGTATCCCCAGGAATGCAAACCCAGCAGGCAGTTAGCTTTGACCTCCCAACACAGATGAGCTATGAATCATAGAAGATCAGGGTTGGAAGGGACCTCAGGAGGTCATCTAGTCCAACCCCCTGCTCAAAGCAGGGCCAATCCCCAGACAGATTTTTGCCTCAGATCCCTAAGTGGCCCCCTCAAGGATTGAACTCACAACCCTGGGTTTAGGAGGCCAATGCACAAGCCGCCGAGCCAGGGGTGTTCTGGATAGTGAGGCTGATGAGATGTCTACCTAGAATCCTTAATTTATACCAGAGTAAACCCCTCCAGGGAGGAAGAGCGCTTGGAGCAGGGAACTGGTTGATAAGATTCCTGGGTTCTCTATTCCCAGCTCTGGAAGGGAGTGTGATCTAGTGGTTAGAGCAGGGGGGCCAGGACTCCTGGGTTCTATGCTCCCAGCTTTGTCACTGACTCGCTGTGCACATTGCTTCCCCTCTGCCTCAGTTTCCCCATCTGTAAAACGGGGGATAATGCCTACGACTGGCGGGGGTGTTGGGAGACTGAACGTTTGTCCGCTGCTCGGAGAGCCAGGGATGCCGTTGGCTATGGAATCCCAGCATGATGTGCCAACAGCAGCTCGGAAGGAGCTGAGGGAAGGATCCGGAGCTCCTGGAAGTCGAGGGAAAGATTCTTCCCTGACCACCAGGGGCGCTGGCTCGGGCTCCACCAAAGACCGGTCACCAGTGGGACTTTCTCCCTCCCAGGACCTGCTGCAGCTGCAGTACGAAGGTGTGGCCGTCATGAAGCTGTTCGACAAGGCCAAAGTCAACGTCAACCTGCTCATTTTCCTCCTCAACAAGAAGTTCTTCAGGAAGTAGGAGGAGGGGGGGAGGGAACCTGCCAAAGAGATTTCAGGGACAGAATCCGGCTTCTGAACGGTACCTTGCCAAGGAGAGGGGGAAAACGACAGAACCGGAGCCATTGCTGTTAACTCTCTCCTGCCCAGAACTGGCACGCTCGAGCTCTTCTACATCAAGCCGCAACTTGTTGCCTTGGGGGTTAAATCTGGATCCCAGCATACATGTAGGGGGTGGGGGGGATGACGCTTGTGCCTCCCCTATTCAGGGGCTGGCGCACGCTCTGGCAGAGGGTACAGCACCCCTTACAACTGCCCTTTTTGTGGCAATGGTCCCCAGGGGGCTTTGCAGGGGTCTAGAATGACTGGTGTGCTGGTCTGCCCCATCTGCCTGCCCCCTTGCAGCTGGGGGGCTGACGGCTGATCCGCAGTCCCTTTGCAGCAATGGAGCTGGTGCCCCAGGGTCTGATTCCTCCGTGCCTTATCCATGCTGCTGCTGCTTTGACTAGATAGGAAACGCTATTACTCCGAGCTGCCGCCCACTTCCTATGAACAAGGCGATGGTTTATTTTATTTTGTGTGTTTTTTAACTAGACTGAGACTTTTAGGCATCGAGTGGCTGAGCTCTGGCTTATCCCTTCTCAGCCACGCGAGCGCGAGGTTGGAAATTTTTTCACCCTTCCCCCTGACGCGGGTGAAACCAGCGAGAGACGCGTGAGAGTTCTTGGGCTGCACCCAGGTGTGCAAACGATCCATGTACCACGTGAGGGTCCTCTGCTGAACGGCAGCGAATCGGGCTCAGGCCTAGTTGAACAGCTGGTGTTGGACTACTCTTAGCACAAGGTGTGTGTGAGAGAGAGGGAGGGGGTTAGCAGTCTCTGTGGCTTTTTAATGTATATTAAACCCGTTTTTTAAAACTAGTATTTTTAGATGTTTGAGTTCTGAGCTTAGTTCTCTCGGGTCACTTGGCCAGTGGCCGTTTAAGGACACGGAGGGGTTGTAGGCTGCAGACCTGATCTTTTGACATTTTAATTTTTTTAAAAGATACATTGATTGTAATTTTTCCCTACCCCAGCCAAAAAAACCAGCTACCTCTGTTTTCTCAGTCAGAATCAGACTGCCCCTAGAAGAAGAAAAATCCCATAACCACACCAGTGTTGGCCACCCTACAATAATAAACACTGTGTGTGGGCTGCCCAGTACCTTTGGGCCACCCTACAATAATAAACCAGTGTGTGGGCTGCCTGGGACCCATGGGCAGCCCTACAATAATAAACCAGTGTGCAAGAGAGAGCAGCTGAAACCTAATTAAGGCCACTAACTTCATTTTAAAGCCTCCCAGGGGTTCCAGTGGGGAAAAATGGATCAAAATAGCTCCGCTTACCATGGGGCCCTGGCCAGACTGGTTCACCCATTGCAATGTGTCAAAGTGCAGGGGAAGGGGGCCTGGGCATGTCAAAATTAGGGAAGACCTCGAGGGTGTGGTTTTTGTTTTTGTTTTGTTTAAATCTTCATGTTCTCTAGGTGGTCTGTACCCCTGGCAAATGGAAGGACTAGCAGGGTGGGTGCAATCGCTCTCCATCTGGGAAGGATAGGAAAGAGGGTAAACGCGAGTGGTTAACATCTGACCAAGGCGACTCTGGAATGAATAATCCCCAGGGGACAGGAAGGGAAGTACAAACCAGGACCTTGGTCTTGCGAGATGCTCCTGCATGTGTTTAAGCAGGAGTGCTGCTATTGATTTGAACGGGGGGGAGGCCTGCTCACTCCAGTCGTGGCCCAGCACTCTGGGGTGCTAGGCGCCATCAAAACCCAGAACGCAAAGACCGCCCCTGCCCCCGAGAGTTTTCAATCAAAAGTGCCACCAGCGTGAGTCGGTGCTTGAAGCCGAGGGTGTGCGTTTGTGGGGCAGGGGCGAGGATTGCCAATGCCTGTACCAAAAAGCCCCCCCTCTTTCTTACGACCTGAATTTTTCTTTTAAATAACATTTAGAACCCCATTAAGACGCTACTGAAACCGGCCACCCTAGCACCAGTAACGCTGCACTGCCTATGCCGAGGCATGTACTGAGAACGCTTACAAGTGCCTGGTATAGGCAGGCACCAAAACAAGGCTTGAAAGTACTTGTGTTTATAATATGGCGTCACGGGTGGGCAGGACACTTCACAGGGCTCGTCTTCACGGCCGCGTGAACTCAAGTTCTGGCCCTAGCTCAAATTCCGTCCACACACGCGCACGCCCCCTTTATCTCAGGTTGGCTGCAGCTTGAGTTAGCCCGACTTGGCGGCTACCACAGTTGCTTTGTGCGGCTTAAGTGTGAGCGGCCACACTGGAGCGAGGCTAGCTAGAGAGGCATAACCTGAGTCTGCAGCGAAGACATCACCCTAGATAAGGCAGTGTGGTTCAGTGCCCTGGGAGCCACCACTCTGCCATGGACCTGCTGGGATGTGCCTCAGTTTCCCTCTGTGTAAAACAGGGATAATATAATACCTACTTCATTATATAGATAACCATTTACCATCCACCCGTATAAAGCCATTTGAGATCTGTGTGTGAAAAGCCTTGTGTTAAAACTGGCAGGTCTCTGACCAACAGATCTTAGACTAGATAATAGATACATAACTCTTCGGATGCTGGCGTTTTCCCTACTGCTTGCCAAGGCATACTGTTGGCCAGATCCTCATCTGATGCGAACTGGCAATGGGGCTTGGCTGACTTACACCAGGTGAGGCTCTGGCCCAGCAGGTCTAAGGGTGCAGCCTTCGAAAGGCAAGAGAAATTCCCTGAGTTCAGTGTTCATAGTAATGAAGGCCAATTGCTTTAGCAGCTGCAGAAAATTTAGCTAAAAATCCAGCTTCAGCGGTGAACCCCTTTTTCTCCTTTGCTGATACAATGACACCTAGTGGCCTAAGAGAATATTGCCTTTTAAAATACATTTCGGCTTCAACCTTTTTGAATGAGTATGAATCTGGGACAGTGAGTTGGCATTAGCTTTACAAAGTAGTTTTATACCATGTAGCCTTTTATTTTTTTTTCCAACGGCATAATGATTTTGCAGAAGCTGGGTAGTGAGGTGTTATTAAATCGTATATAGTTTTTAAAGAACTAGGAGTTATGGTAGATCAAACTGAGTACGAACCACCACTGTAATGGTGGAGTTGCAAAAAAGGCTAATATCATTCTGGGGTGTATTAACAGGAGTGTCGTATATAAGACACAGGAGGTAACTGTCCCAATCTGCTTAGCAGTGGTGAGGCTTCAGCTGGAGTCCTGCGTCCTGTTCTGGGCGCTGCACTTCAGGAAAGACGTGGATACATTGGCGAGAATCCAGAAGACAGCAACACAAACGATCAAAGGTTTAGAAAAGCTGACCTATGAGTAAAGGTTAAAAAACCTGGTCATCTTTAGTCTTGAGAATAGAAGACTGAGGGGAAGGGATCAGTCTTCAAATATGATCCGAGTGAGGTATGATCAGAGTGGTCAATGGATCTCCATGTCTGCTGAAGGTAGGACAAGAAGTAATGGGCTTAATCCGCAATAAAGGAGATTTAAGTTAGCTAGTAGGAAAAAAGTCTCAGGTGTACTTCATCCATGATCCTCTCGACTGGCTCTTTCATAACCCCCACAGCTGTTAGATTTATACTACACTCCACGTGAAGACAGAGCCAGCTCTAAACTTAGGAGTCCTGAACGTCCTTTGTGCTGGGAGCTGTACATGCACGTGATCAGAGACAATCCCTGTCCCATAGAGCTTTGGCCAGGTCTGCACGAGGGTATAGCTATGCCAGTACACTATGTTGCCAAAGTGCTCCTAGTGTGGACGCAGCCTGTACTAGCAAACCCGCACAATTAGCAATGTTGCTTATTCCACCCCATCGCTGAGCGAAACAAGCTATCCCGCTAGAAGCACGGTTTTGCCAGTGTAACTGGAGCGGCACTCAGGCTTTCTGCTGGCTCAGCTGTGTGGATCAGAAATCACTCCGGATTGCCATCGCTACGTCAGCAGAAGGCTGTAGCGTAGACGTGGCCTCAGTCTAAATAGGCAAGATGGACAAAAGTTGGGAGAAAGGGATGGTTTATCGCCAGTAGGCAGACGGGGAGCCGACACGTGTTTACACACCCTGCAGCAGCAACTCGGTACGCAAACTCGGGTTGACACTAGTGCTCCAAAACTCGCTGTATAGGTAGCACTTCAAAGTTGGAGCCCAGGGTCTGAAGCCCCCTCTGCTCCCTGGGCTTCACAACGTGAGCTGCCCGCACAGCGGTTTTTAGAGCGCTAGCCCCAGAGTGGCTGGGCTTGATTCTCTGCTGCTCTGATCCTCACAGAATCCTTTTGCGCCCGGACAGAATGGGTGTAAAATGCTGTCCTGATGTAGCAATGGACACCCTCTGCCAGGCACCAGAATCGAGCCTGCTTTCACTCAGGAAACTGGGCATTAGAGACTCCGGTCTGGGTCCCGATCCAGCGCCTTAACCGCGAGGCTCTCCTATTAGGAGGGTGGGGTGGGGATTTACTCTCAGAAACTCTGCCGGTTCCATAAGGCTGCAGCGTGGCAGGGCCTTCCCTTTATGATGCTGGGGCAGGGTAACGAAGCCTTCAAGTGGCTGTAAACCAGTCACACTCCCGTGGGTGTGAGGCTAAGTGCACTGAAGATTGCAAGGTGCTTGGGTACTACGTTACTGGAAGGCAGATCAATACCAAAGACGCTTCCAGGGGCCTTAATAGAAACAAGGATTGTGCTAGAAGGGCTCCCGATCCTGGCCAAATGCAAGATCTACAGCGATGCGTGTGCGCCGTCAGGATTCTGTCTGCGTGGCCTAAACTGGAGCTGCTCGCCCATCCAGCCTGGTGGCTGCTCTCCTAGCTATAGTTCGAGCTGATCCAGTTTGGAATCCGTTTTAAAACGTAGCGTCATTAGGGACTGAGCTAAACCTGTCGCTGCTGCTTTCCATGCAATGATACGTGTTGGATTTAGACGTCCGACCAGCCCAATGGCCGGAAAAGGCCTAAAACATCCAACATTGCGGGGGCTCTTTCAGTTGGTTTTTAACCCCGGCCAAAGGACGTGGCACGCTCTTTTTGTCTAGGGATGTTGCAGTCAACCAATTGCCAGCTGTTCTATTAGGGTCCGATCCTGTGGGGCGCTGAGGGCGCTGGCCCTGATTCGGGAAAGCCCCTAAGCGCGTGCTTACTTGTTAAGCAGGTGACTAATCCCATTGACGCGAATGGGGCTATTCGCCATGCTAAGTGCGGGGCTAAAGTGCTCTGCACTTGTCCAGGATCCAGCCCCCAAATAGGTCTGATCCTGCCAGCTTTGCACATGCTCCATTCCCTTGAGACCAGCCCCTGCTCCTCTTGGCATTGGAGTAAACTGAGGATAACTCTGCAGAAGTCGGCAGCATTTCGCTGCTAGAGGGGGAAAAAATGGGGAGCAGAACGGGGTTGGCAGACGTCAGTAGGGATGGAGAGTGCTGGGGTCATGCAGAATGGGGTCCTAGAGAGAGATTCTGCAATCAAGGACCTGACCCTCAATTATATTCAGGCCCCCTTCGCACCGCTCTGGCAGTGTAAAGGGAGCTTCAAAGGAGTCCAAATTACAGTTGAGGCCTTATATTTTAACTGTAACTTACTGAATCTAAGTCTCCATTACCCGGCCAGCACAGCGCAAAGGGGCCCTGTGTGTGAATGAGGATCAGATCCTCACCCCTATACATTTTGCTCATGTAACTCACCTGACAGTGTAGGCTTGCTGCTCTGGGCTATTCTCTCACAGAGGGGTTAAGGGAGGAACTGCAAGTCTGTCCGTCTTGGAGCTCTGTTCTTGCTGTGTCCCTGGAAGGAATTTTTGTCTGTTTCATGTCTTTTTGTTTTTGTCATTCACTTGCTGTACATAGTGTGTTAATCCTGCCTCTCCAGGCGTGTGCCCGCTGTATTCAAATCTCCATTGCTTCTCTGTGCCCGCGCCTCACTCGGTTTATTCTAAATAAACGTCTCTATGTGGACAAAACCGTAGTGACGTTGTCCTTGTTACAGATCAACTCTGGAGCAGGAGGCAGCGGGGTGTAGGCAGGAGACCTGGATTCTATTTCTGCCACTGGCCCAGTGGGTGACCCTGGGCATGTCACTTCCCTGCTCTGTGCCTCCGTTCCTGCCTTATAACCTAAATAGATAAGAGGGCCAAAGGGGAAACAATCTATATCAAGATTATCTATATGCATCTGAAGAAGTGGGTTTTTTACCCACGACAGCTTCTGCCCAAATAAATCTGTTAGTCTTTAAGGTGCCACCAGACTCTTTGTTGTTTTTGTGGATACAGACTAACACGGCTACCCCCTGAATCTATATCAGTGGTACTGAGACCTCAGTGATTCAGGTGCCACATAAGCGATCAACATTACCCAAAAGAGCGGCAGTAGTGTGAATTCATTGTTTCATTTACTATTTATAATTTTTCTCACAGCAGAATGACTGACCAACTCTTTTATCAAGTACAATTGGTTAAGAACATATTAAAAGCATCCTGATTGGATGATTTAATTATTAACCAATCTAAGTCATTAACCCATGTGTTAATATGTGCTACAACGAGCTGCAGGAGACACATAAAAGAGCCACTTCCGGGCCTCAATCTGAGCATCATTGATCTAGACAGACAGCGCCTGGCGCAGCAGGACTATGATCTTAAAAGGGGCATCTAGATACTACTTTAAGTAACAATAAGGGCCAAATTCTGCCTCTGGTCTATGCATGTAAATCTGAGGGGGTTGAACAGGAGAACCAGGCATGTTTCCAGGGACAGACTCAACGTGCAAGGAGACGGCGCATGCTTGTCAATCCATACTCTTACCAGAAACGACCCAAGCTTGATCGTCTCGAAATGCCACAAACAAACAGTTTTATATTGTGACAAAGTCAGGCCGGAGGGTCCTGGAAGGCCGGATATGTTAGCACAAGAATGTTACAGGCCCTTTTTCCTACAAGCTGAGAAGGGGTTACCTCAGGTCAATTAGGGACACCTGAATCCAATTAAGGGCTGCCTGAGGCCTCTAAAAACCCCTTCTCTGGGGAGAGTAAAGGGGAAGAGAGAGACAAGCTAGTGGCAGCTGGGAAAGAAGCGGTTTCCAGTCTGAGAGGTTGTGCTCCTCCCCAGAGGGGAACAGCCAAACCCAAGTGCCTGCGAGGGGAAAGACAGACACCCCCGGACAAGCAACAGGACGACACCTTGTCCCAGCAGGGAGGCAGGAAAAGGTATCCCCTTTTGTTTTTGTGTTTACAAAACTGTTTCCTTTTCGTATGGTGGAGGATCACCCCTTAGGCCAACCCTGAGGACAGCCAAAGGAGCACAGAAGGGGAAGGTAAACACTGCCTGGAGTGGGGCTGATTTACCCCCAGGCCCGCCATTGCTAAGTCTGGTGAGCCAGAGGAGGTGCCTTTCCACAATATTTATACAGCAGCATCTTTATGTCTAGAGGGATCTCAAAGCACTAGGTGTAGAGGTCAAAAATCATTTGACCCTCTTGTGAAGTGCAGCCACTGCTGGGGTGAAGCACATCCGTTGTTCCACGGCAACATACAATTCTTCACTTGGAGCAGCTCTGTCCAATTCAAACCACAAGATGAAATCTCTTAAAGCAAGAGCAATGTAATTACTCTCATGGGCTTCTGGCCAACGTAAAGGCACTGCCCTCCCTCTGCTTTTATGAAGAGTGAAATAGGATAAGTGGCTTCTAATTCTCTCATTGCCCCCTGGCCATCACAGTTCATTGGGAGGAGCGCCATCTCTTGCAAAGCACGCCTTAGCCTGAGCTTACACAATGAGATCCCGTATGGAATTTATGGCTGAGAGGTAAAAAGGGGCCCGACCTACAGGCAGGAAGGCTGGTACTGGGGTAAAAGCACAGGGTTTGGCCTGGCAAGATGTGGCTTCAATCCCTGGTTCTGTTACAGCCTCGTTGTGCGGGGCAACTCACTTAACCTCTGTGCTCTGATCCTCATCTGTCACATGGGGCTAATGTCTCCCCCGTGTTTAGATTGAACGTTCTTTGGGGGCAGGAACTGTCTCTCCCTAGGTGTACGTACAGCACCGAGTGCAGTGAGACCCCAGCACAATTAGGGTTGCTTCTCTATTAAGCCAGGAATTTCCAAAAGGGAGGAGTGATATTCCCCCTCTCCGTCCTCCCCTCCAGGTGCCCAATCTCTTTCAAGGGGCCTGATTTCTCAGCACCTGCCCTCTGACAATCCAGCCCCATGGAGGCCACTCCAAAATAGGTATTGGAGAACCTCCGCCAAAGTTAATGATCGGGCAGTGGGGGCCGCTGGCCAGGTAGATGACTGACTGTAGCTAGGTGGTGTTCGTGGGGGCAGGGCTTTGCTTTTCAGGCTGTCGTGTAGTTTGAAGCGTGGACAAGCAGGCAAGGTTTGGAGGTCGCATTCTTATTTAATGTTTGTATCCATTGATATTCCAGGGCGCGGATAAACAGGCTCCCGCAGCAAACTGCACCCCCATATCTCACCTGCACCTCCCAAAGCTTAATCTGCATCGCAGATGACTCGGTTGATAATGAGCTCGATAATAGCAACATTAGCTTGGAACGGGCTTCATTTAAGTCGCACTGAGTCAGATGCTTAGATATCTATTCAGCTCTTGTGCAGGGAATTTAGGCCACTTTCAGACACACTTAATTCTTACATAAATACTATGATTACATCTCATAAAGACTATGATTATATCTTTAAAAGAATAAATTTGTAGCAAGCTGCAGAAACGCTTCACGTTCTAAAATCGGAGCGAGCGGTCGTTAACCTGTTGATGGCTGCGCCGCCAGGAGAAAGATCATGTGCGTGAATCGGCAGGCTGGGGGGTTATGTGGTTTTTCTTCCATTTGCGGCTCAGCAATAATAGAGCCTTCTCTGAAGTACACGGTTATCTCTTGAGTTGGGACTCTGTGTGATTTCCCCTGGCTCTCGGCAATCTAAATCTTTCTGCCTCAACGTGGTTTGAGCTAGGAAGCTGCCGTCAAGACTTTCGTAAGTAACCAGTGATGTTTTTGGGTGTGTCAAGTGGGTAGAGGCCCAGCGGGAGATCCCTTTAATAATAATAATAATACTGCTGTAAAGAGGTAGACATTAAAGCTCTTTACAAAGGAGGGCAGTAGCATTTATTATCCCCATTCACACCTGGGGAAACTGAGGCACGGGGAAGGAAGTGAGTTGGCCAAGTTCACCCAGCCAGGGAAGGGCGGAGCCTGGAATTGAACTGCAGTCTCCTAAGTCCCGCTGTTCTTTTGCTAGGCCAGACTGCCTCCTCACCCTCTGAAAATCAGGCCCCCTTGAAGGTGTCTTAATTGAATACCTAAAAAATGACTTGCCCGCTTTGAAAATTGTGGTTTAGATTTTGGTGGGAGCTTTACTCCTGAGACACTTCTATCACACTTAGCCCAAGGGTGTCTGTGCACCAGAAACCTCACCCCCACCCTGTGTTTGCTTACCCTGCCCAGGCAGTAGTATTCTCTTCATTTTACAGCTGGGGAAACTGAGGCACAGAGCATCCGAGTCTGGTTTTCTGCTGCCACGCACATGATGGCAGTCACTTTGCAACAGTGCAAAGTGAATGGGGAAACACGCTACCATTTAGCTCCCTTTTCACTAGTGTAAAGACCTGCCCAGGTGGAGGGCAATGGTGAAGTGGGACTCATGTGAGAGTCTGTGGCCAAGCCAGGAATCAAAGCCCGATCTCTTTTGTCCTAGAGCAGTGTCTTAAGCACAGGGCTCCCCCTCCGGCCGTGTATGTGTTTCAACATTGGGCTCACTGGTGTCAAAGCACAAGTCCATGGAGCAGATCCCCATTCCATAGCCCGGGTCGATTCCCACGACATTGGACTCCAACCTTAAATCTGGGAAGCCGCTGGCAGGGGTTTGGGGCCTGAATTATAAGGCTTGCTGGGCGGCTCTCTGTCAAAACCAGCCGACCGCTTTTGTTTCCTCCCTGCCTGCTTAAAAAAGGGGGTGGGGTGCCAGGCTGAAAACGTCAGCAAGCTTCCACGCCAGCACAATCTCCGGCAGCAGCTCCACTAGATGTCGTCGTAACCTGGGGAACCGCACGCCGTTGGGGGATTCTAGTCTGTTGGTCTGGCGATGCTGTTCACCGGGGTTCGACAAGAATAGTTTGAGTTTATATAATAATTCAGCTGTGGTGCTCGGCGATGGGCACGTCACGCTGCCCCCGTTTTAAGGAAGGGGAAACTGAGGCACGGGGGGGGTCTGTGACTTGGCCGATAAGCTCTTCGGGGGAGGGGGCTGCCTTTTTGTTCTGGCTAGAGCACCTAGTGTCAGGGGTCCTAGTCCATGGGGCTCCTAGGTGCTACCTCCGTGCAAATACTAATAATTATTATGTATATAATAATACTAGCGGTGAGAGGCTGCAGCCAGGATTGGGATAGTGTTGTGCCAGGCGCTGTACGTATGTGTACTCGGAGACAAGCCCCTGTCCCAGAGAGCTTTAACTCTAAATAAATAAGGCATTAAAGAGGGAGGGTGATGCATCAGGCCAGGAAATAGAGCCCAGAGTCCCAGGGGCCCTGCCCTATCCTACCCACCTGCAGCTCATAAGTTTTCTTGTTGTGCGATTCCTCACCCCCCCCCATCTACCCCCATATTCTTCTCCTAGGGGCTGGAGGCGGGATCATCTTTTGGATTGTTGAGACTTTGGGGGGCGGGGGATCAGGTGCTGGGGATAGAGACGCGGGGCAGTTGGACGGTCACATAGGACTTTAATACACGCCTGGCCCTGGGCCGCCTGCTGTAAATTCCCACCAGACCGAGCCCGGCCCCTCTACTTTCCCAGCTCGGCATACAGCATGTCACCTCGCCCGGGATGTGGCTGCCGAGTGAGACAAATCACCAGTTGCCATGCAACCCCTAGCAACAGCGTTCCCGCTTCCCAGCCCCTCTCCGTCTCCCTCGTTATTTATTATCATAATTGCCTCCGCGAGCATAAACTATTTTAAATGATGTGACAGATTGGTGCATTCTTGGGGGCGGGGGGGAGAGTTGTTGTTGTTGTTTTAAAAGTGATGGAATGCTACCAGACACATGAGAGCGACGTGGTTGGGAGATGGGGCACCTGTGAAATATTTCACAGGTAATATGGCCAGTTTTCAGGATTCAGAGTTAACCCCCACAGTCCCCCAGAACGGACCATTCTGATCATTGAGTCTTAACCTGTCAGCAATTTGGGGTGGAGACTGTCTTTTTTTTGTTCTGTATTTGTACAGCGCCTGGCACAGTGGGGGCTTGGGCCATGATTGAGGCCCCTAGGTGCTAACATAACACACACCCCAGCAATAACTATGTACTTCCTAGATGTCAAAACACTTTACAAAAGAGGAGAGCATCCTCATTTTACAGATAAGGAAACTAAGGCACAGAGCGGCGAAGTGAGTTCCTCAAGGTCACAGAGCAGGTCAGTGGCAGAGCCAGGAATAGAACACCGCAGGGCTCCTGTGTCCTGACCCAGTGCTCTTACCCCCCACCCCCAAAGCCATGCAGACACTAACTGCCAATATAGCCCCATTGCACGGGGGTGGCATTACCCAGTTTGCACTGGTGAAACAAGTCCCCATGGTTGAAATCCCAGAGAAGAGAAGGCCTTGTAAGTTGGGTCAGGGCCTTATTCTGAATGAGGCTGAGGCCTGTATGGACGCCATCTGTGTGGAGTGGTTTAGCCAGCAGGAACTCCGCATCCCCGGGTCTCTCAGGCATATCGCGGTGAGGGCACGCAGCAGTGTGTGGCCTTTTGCATAAGAGGAGGAATTGGCCCCATTGTTCTCAGCAGGGCTGGCTTTAGGCCAATTCCCCCCGATTCCCCAGAATCGGGCCCCGTGCCTAAGAGGGCCCCCGCACCTTAGGCACCTATTTATTTATTTATTTATTACTCCTACTCACCCGGTGGTGGTCCGCTCCGGGTCTTCGGTGGCACTTCGGCGTCGGGGAGTCCTTCAGTGCCACGGAAGATGCGGCGCGGACTCCCCGCCACCAAAGTGCCGCCGAAGACCCAGACCGCCGCCGGGTATTCGAATCGGGCCCCGCAGGTCCTAAAGCCGGCCCTGGTTCTCAGCCACAATTACCTCTTGTGAGCAGCCCTGATTGTTTCACCTCTGAAAATCCAGATCCCTCAACACTGAGGGGAAACAAAAATCAGGCCCTATTAGATTTAAAATTTCAATATGGGGTTGCTGCACCCATAGCCGGCTGCCTTTCTGAGGGGTACGGTAACTTTGCAAAAGACGCCGAGATCCTGCTGAGAGCAGGGGTGCTGGAACAGTTTGTATCGTGGGGGTGCTGAGAGCCATTGAACCAAACTGCAAACCCTGGATACGGTGGAATCCACTTTAAGTCAGTGCGTGGCAGGCCCCCCTCGTTTCAGCACCTGTGGCTAGGAGGCAGAGGGCACTATACCTGGAAGAATAATATTCTCATTCTCTTCTGCGGGTAGCAGCTTCCTTGCGGGAGAGGGAAAAAGGACCAATCGAACGGGGGACGCAAATAAAATGGGAATGTTTGCCGACTGTCTGCTGTGTGTTGTCGCTGGTTGTTGTGTTTCTCTGGTTGCCATGGCAATGCCAGGGAAGACATGCCAGGCTGGTGCAGCCTGAGTCCCAATGCGCGGTTCATAAAAATGTCAGGGGGAGGCTTTGTGGGGAGGGGTCCGTCCCCCCCTCCCTCTCTCACTGGTCTTTGGTCATTTCAACAGCCTGGAAAAAAAAAATCAGTCATCAGGAGACCCTAGTTTGTGAGGGGCACGTGTTTAAATGTAGACATGTGCTTAGGTCCAGTGAAGACGAAGGAAGGGTTTGTCTACATGGGGAAATTGACCGGAATAGCTATTCCAGACTAAAAATGTCCAAACAGGGAGTTAATCCAGAATAGCTCTTTAAATTCACACCCTGCCTCATTCCCAATTAACTTCCCCACGGGGAGACGCCACAAGGTTAAGAACCGTCTGATTTCCTGACTCGGTATCTGAATGCTGCTTGTTAGCCTCACGGCCTAGGGGCTAGAGCAGAAGACTCTAAGGCCTGCTCTAAATCCAGATTTGACACCAGTATAGCGGTGATCGGTTGTTCTCCCGCGTCCACTGAAGTAATGGACAAGAAATGATGGGCTGAACCTGCTGCAAAGCAGATTAAAGGTGCAAATTTTTTTGTTTTAAACCAGTAGTTTTACTGGTACAACCCGCTACTGAAGCCCGGCAGTAGCTCTAAAGGTGCCATAGCCCCTGGAGGAACGGGCCCACGTCACACAGGGAGTCTGTGGTGACTAGGGGCTTGAAGCTGGGTCTCCGGTGTCCCACTGCCCTGCATTAAGCACAGGGAAAATCTCAAGTGCCATCCCCCGCCTGCTCAGTCAGTGCCCGTAACCTGAGCGGCAGGAGAACCAAGCCAGGCGGGGGCTGACAACAGGATCATGCCCACCTCCAGGGGGAGATGGATGGATGGGTGGGGGCCCTTCCCCCGACTCCTCTACGCTCCCACAGCCCCGAAGCAACCTCCCTCAGCGGGCGGAGCGGCGCTTTCAAGCCCCCAGCCAGTCAGGAACGCCCAGAGGCGTCCCCCGGGGCTTAACTTTGTTCACGGGGGAGCAGGGGAAGAATTTGCCTCTGGGGCCGCAGAGCCGGATTGAAACACCCACGCGTTCCATGGCTGCCTATTAACCCCCGCCATGCTGGAGGAGGGCAGCTCCGTGCCAAGAAGATCCACTGAGCTGGGATGTGGGTCATGGCTCTGCTGGCCACCTTCTTTGGGGTCATCTGCTTTTGACGGGACCACCGGACGGAGCCCCACTCCTCTCCAGGGCTGGGGCCGGTTGCCATTCAGGGCACATGCCAGGAGAGCAGAGTGTGGCTGTTAACATCCTCAAGGCTAGAGGTGCTCAAACTTTCTTTGCTTGGGGGCCCCCCTTTGACAATATTTCAGGCTGTGATGACCCCACCCCCAAAAAAGTGACCGCCATGCCATGCCATGCTACCCTTACTTCTGCGCTGCTGCTGACGGCAGCACTGCCTTCAGAGCTGGGTGCCCGGCCAGCAGCCGCTGCTTCAGGAGTAAGGGTGGCAATACCGTGACCCCCCCCCCCCCCACACACACACACAATAGCCTTGGGTCAGGACCCCCAGTTGGAGAAACTCTAGACCTTTGCCTCATTATCCTTGGCCAGACTCGTCTTCTGAGAAGCCCCAATCGACTCAAGGTTTAACGATGCGTCAAGTATATTTCTGTTCTAGGCAGGTTCTTATTCCACCCTCATCACCGCCTTTGTGGAGCCCCTTCCAGTCGTGCATACAGCCATGTGGCCCACATCCCTCGCGCGCGGTTTCTTCGGTCTCAAGCCCAGGGGAGAAGGGAGTGTGCGCTGGGGTAGGTTGTTTTGGTAGGGTCTCCTTTTTAAATGGACACACTGCTCTGTGTTCCTATCAGAGAAGGCTGCTTGGAGGCATGGTGAGGAGATCTGGGATGATCCTTAGCTCCTGTGGGAGTTCGCTCCAGGGTCTGGGGCCAGCCCCTGATGTGCCTGAGTCCAGGCCCCTGACTCCTGTATGCTGGTACTCAAATTCACAGTTTATCCCCGCAACAACATCCCAGGCATCCAGCCCTCTGCGTCTGCTTGAGGCTGCCAACGAGGGAGACCAGTGGAGGTGGTTTGCGACCCGGATGCCTGTCCATGAGTGACTGGGCTGAGGCCCAGCAAACTCACTTCATGTAGCTCACCAGTGGGTGGTGGCCACTTTCTTTCGCTACCGCCCGCAGCAGGAATCGAATGGGTGACCTTGGACCGAAGGGTTTCGGCTTCCATTACTATGGAGGGATCCAGGTCTATTCTATAGACAACATCCTCTCCCAGGGCTCAGAGACTCCACAAATTCTGATCACTCTGTCTTCCTGATCTAACCATCAGCCACCACCGCCACCCAGAGCTACGGACAGAATCCAGGAGTCTTGCATCTCCGTCTCCCTGCTCTAGTCACTAGACCCAATTTGCCTCCCACAGCTGGGAAAAGAACCCAAGCTTCCTGACCCCCACTCCCATTCCCACGCCGCCCTCGTCCTAGCTTCTAGGCAACACACCCCTCCTAATCCAGCCTGCGCGCAAAGGGGCGAGGGCCTTTCTTTCGGTTTAAATTTCCTTCTGCAGCCAGAGGTGCACAGAAAGCTCCAACTCCGCGTTAATTAAGGGGGTTGGTTGAATTAAATAATGAACGATCCTGTCTCCAAGTGGCACATATTTGAGCCGAAGCCAGGAGGTGTGGCCTTAACCGAAGGGCTCACCCTTTTTGCAGGGTCTGCCTGCTGTCCTGGATTCAAAGCCAACTCATTCTCTTTCTGGTCTCGGGGGTTGCCGCTGGCTCGCAAACAAACCCATGGGCTTCCCAGCCCAAGGAAGGACTGGGAGATCGCTGTGTGCGTGTGCCACGGAGGTTATTCAGTGCCTGCAGGCACTGCGCTTAGGTGGTCTGTGGATCTCAAAGTCCCTTTACAGACCTGCGTCCGTATCGTGATTCTCCTTTCTCAGCTGGGGAAATTGAGGCACTGAGCGGGGATGGGAGCCTGACCGGGGTGCCTGTTCCCTGCTCTAACCATCAGACAAAACTCCCTCCAAGTGCCAGAAATAGAACCCAGGAGTTCTGGCTTGTAATCCTCTGCTTTAACCACTAGGCAACATTCCCGACCTATTTAGCTTAGGTACTTATCTGGCCTCAATCACTGTATGATTTAATTGCCTCAGAAGGCCCCCGTGAAGCAATGTACCATGCAGACTGGGAACAGAGAATGAGTTGGCCAAGGTCACGCAGGGTGCAACGTTGCACGCACACGCACTTTCATTCAGATTTCTTTCTCCCTTGCCTCCCATGTGGCAAGCAGCTCCAAGCAACCCTGGCGCCGCCTCCTGCCAAAGCCTCCTTTGTGCTCAGGTTTGCCAGACCCCTCTGTCCCTGATGCACCACCTCTGCCATTTGGCTGTCTCCCCACGGCCCTGTTGCCTCTGTGTCCTTGATTTGCCCTTGGCGGAGTGCAGAGCCCCCAGAGATGCAGCCTTCCACTGCCTGCTCCCAGCCTCTGCCCTGCCTCCCAGCCCCTCCTTTCCTCCCACAGTTACATGGGGAGGATGGTACTAAATCAGCCCCGTTTTTCTTTCCTCTCATCCGGTCATTACAGACTCTGGGCAGGTGGGAGGGGCAGATTCCGAGACCAGGGTAAATCCAGAGTCACTCTGTTGACTTTAATGAGGTGACTCTGGATTTACATCAATGTAGCTGAGAACAAGTCTGCCCTATGTTCTCCGCTTCCGCAGGCAAGAGTCTGCTCTCCCACGTGCTAGTGTGACCCCATTGACCTCACTGGAATTAGGACCAGTGTGTCTGACTCACCTAGGTATTATTAATTAGTTAATATGTTGCACGTAAGGATCTCCCAGCACTTTGCAGTCATTAACAACTTAGCACTTTCACCTTCAGATATCAACGAGCTGAGCAGGGCAACCCTCTACTGTCCCAGAGGGCATTTTCTCCCCATTTCACACATGGGGAAACTGAGGCACAGAGTGGGTAATGACTTGCCTGAGGACAAACAGAGGTAGAGTAGAGAATAGAACTCAGGAACCTGACCTGAGCAAGCACTACGCTAATCTCTAGACTACACTTGTCTCCCAGAACTACGAAAGGAATCCAGGAATCCTGATTTCCAGGACTTGGCTCTAACCACTAGACCACACAAAGGTGGCATCAGATCACAGTCGATGATGTGGGGGGATCCCGCATTAGCCCATTTTCCAGAAGGGCCAGAGGCTCTGACTGTTGTGAATCTCAGTTCTTTCTTCTTTTCTTCTTCTGTCTCATTCTCAAACAGCCAGGGACTGTCTCCTCCCAGCCACACCCCTTGCATCCCTCCCAGATAAACAAGTACAGCAGAGAATCAGAACTGGTCGAGCCCAGGGTCCCAATTAAAAGTTGAAAGGAGAGATTTTTCTGCCGGGGCGCAGCATCTCGATGCCGTCGGCACGGGAACGACCACTGGGAGGGGTTGAAATCTCATGGGAAATACACGGGAACCTTTAGTCTTTGTATTACAATAGCACCTCGTGACCGAAACTGAGATCGGGCGCCGTTGTGCAAGGTGCTGTACTGATACCTAAACAGCCCTGCCCTATGCTGAAGAGCCTACAATGGAAATACACAAGCTGGACAAAGGGAAGATCAGCCTCCCCCGTTTACAGATACCCCAGGGCTCAGTCCCCACAGAACTCCGCATTCATTTAGGGGCAGGTTTTCAGGCGCTCATGCCCCAGCAGCTCCCACTGTGACCCTTCGAGCCAGTTACTCCACCCAACGCCCTCAGCTCTTTCGAAGATCTGGCACTTCAACGGGAGCTGGACTCTCGTGAAAATCTGGCCCATTTCTGGTCAGGGAGTCCTGGGGAAAACCACGTCCATGCAACTTGCCCGTGTCTACACAGGGAACCCATGACAGAGCCAGGGAATAGAACCAAGATCTCCAGTGCCTTCAAGCCTGGCCTCCCGTCTCAGTTTAGCCTTCCTGTAATGAGCGAGGGACCTGCGTATTCTGCCAACATTCAACACGGGAGCCGTGCCTTGCTGCCGGTTGGAACGAAGGCCGCAGCCAGGAATCCAGAGCACGCCATGCTGCAAAAGACTGACTTGAACGAGTTCCTGGGCTAACAACTCTTCCCAGAAGGGAGAGACAAGTTCTTCCCCAACACGCTGCGAATGAACTCGGAGCCTGCGCAGAAGTCCTACTGCCACCTGCGAGGGAATGCAGTGCCGGTCTGGGTGCAGTACCAGAGTGTTTTGCAGTGTGTCCGCTCGCCCTTGGGCTAGGGCACCTTGAGAGAAGTTATAAAGCCACACCCAGCCCATGGGGTGCTGTCCTCTAGTGCCCCCTCAGCCAAGGTTCACGTGTTACACTCCTAAGATTCTAGGTTCTATTCCCGCTGCCGACAACTCGCCCAGGAGGGTGGCACAGAGACATACCCTGGCTAAACCTCCCAGCAGTAGGGTGAGCAAGAGGCCTGAACTGTGGCTGGATTAGCCACGGGGATCAAGCAGTGGAACAATTAGCTAAAGCAGCCGCATTTGTGAGGGATTAGAGCTGGGGGAAGCCAAGGCATTGCAGGAGTGAAGGAATGTATCCAAAAGAGCGAGCGTGATTAGTCAAGGTGCCGGAGCTCCAGGGACAGCAAGAGAGTAGGTACAAGGCCCAGCGATTAGATAAGTGAATCAGGACTTTGGCATGATTAGGGAGAGAAATCAGGTTTTACACCAATTAGGTAAAGTCCCCAGCGATTAGATACGGCGGGTGTCTGGAAACAAAGCTTCCCAGAGGCCCTCAGTGGAGATGGGGCCGAGAATTGATTAAAGGAGGCATGGGAGGCCGGGAGTAATTTGATAAGAAAACAAAACAGTGGATCAATTCGCTGGAGAAAGAGGCCGAGGCTGGGAGATAATGAGTAGAGGGGAATGGAGCTGCAGAAGGACTGGCTGGTAAAGCAAATCAGAGATCCAACAAAGAATGCAGTGAGGACTTGAGAGGAAGAAGGATCTAACAGATTGGTTCTGTGTGTGTGTGGGGGGGGGTGTTCTCCAAAACAGGGGGCTGCAAATAGTCTTGTTTTCTTTATAGCTAGATGAGGGGTTCCCCGAAACTTTTTTTCCCCCTGTGAGGGCCCTAATACAGTACAGGTTGAGAGCCACTCACGTTGGGGTTAAGACACTGGAATGGGACTCAGGAAACCTGTGTTTAGCGTCTGGCCCTGCCACAGACTCATTGTGTGACCTTGGTCATGTCACTTAGGACCAGCTTTTTTAAAAATATGTAGGTGCCTTTGACATTTGAAATAAGTGGGAGTCAGATGCTTTTGAAAGTCCCGCTAGGCACCTATCTGCATCTTTAAGTGCGTAAATACCTTTAAAAATCTGGCCCTTTATCTGTCTGGGCCTCAACTCCCCATCTGCAAAAGGGGAGATAACCGTATTCTTCTTGTCTATTAGTTTATAAGCTCTCCAGTGCAGGGACTGCCAGAAAGAGTTCATGTGCCCCTTGTATCTGAAGTAGCTAGGAAGGTAGATCCAAGCAACAAAAGGCTTGGAATAACTGGGAGTACATTGGGCCTGATTCAGATCTCATTTACATGGGCATAAGTGTTGATTTGGAGTCATTCTGGATTGATACCTATGTAAATGGGCCATTGGGTCAAATTCTGCTCTCATTTATACCAGCATTAACCCACAGTAACTTTACTGGGTGAGGCTAACAACAAATTTCACTCTCTGGCTTCAGTGGAGTCACTCCAGATTCACACCAGTGTAACTGAGAACAGAATCTGGCCCTTTAACTATTCATGAACCAGATTCTGCTCTTGTTTACACCAGCATAAATCTGGAGTAATTCCATTCACTTAAAACGGAGTCACTCCAGATTTGCATCCACGTAACTGAGATCAGAACTGATCCCAGGTGCTTGGGGAATATCTAGATGAGGGAACCAGCCTGGCAGAAAACCAATTAGGTAACGCAATGGAGCCTTGGAATAATTAGACCAAGGAATGCAGCTTTAGCGAGCCCAGTTCAGTGAGGAAATGGCGCCTCAGAGACCGAGATGAGAAAGACAATCGGGTCGTGGTGCAATTATCTAGAGAAAGTCTGATTGGAGGAAGAGGAGAGAGCTGTGTAGGCAATTAGGTGAGGAAGATCGACTCGGGGCAGGAGTTGGTGAAGGAAATGGGGCCTGGATGACATGAGAATAGGTAGATCACTGGGAAGGTAGCTATCCAGTGATCAGGAATTAGACCAGGTAGCTAGATCAGGAACTTCAGCCACTGAGGAGGGAATGAGGTTTAAGGAGGCCCTAGATGGGTGGGGATTGGAGAGGGCATTAGGGAACAGAGCACAGGTTTGGTGCAGTGGGCCAGGGTGCTATCGCCCAAGGATTAAATGTGTGAACCTGAATCTCTGATCTGGTGAGGAAGGGGAACCAGGGATCCCAACCATACGTAGAAGAAGAAGAAATGGTAACTTGAAAGGGTAGCAGCTGGGAGATGTGGTGGTCTAGTGGTTAACACATAGCCCATGGAGTCAGGCTGCCTGGGTTCTACTCCTAAGTCTAGGAGAGAGTTATCTAGTGGTTAGATCTGCAGTGAAGACTCCTGGGTTTTATTGCCGCTTCTGGAGGAAGCGTGGGTTAGAGCAGGGAACCGAAAGTCCAAAAAAAAAGGTTCTATTTCAGACTCACCATGTTGCATGTAGTTTCCCCTAATCTGTAAAATAGGATTTGCTCTTTGTGCCTGGAGAAGCCAAGGGCAAGCAGGTATTTTGCACCTTCATGACCTTTAGTTTAGGTCAAGAAAATAACAAAACCAAAGACAGAACAGAAATAAAGTCTCAGTGAGAGAGAGCACAGTGTGTGCGTCTCTTCTATAACAGTCTGCACCGAAATATTCAGAAAATGGTTCCCAGGCCCTGCAGCCATCAGAGTCCTTAGAGATTTAAAAGGTAGAGACCACAGAAACAGAGCTGTAACAATGACGTATGAAGCTATCGCTACCACCTGACCATTCAAGGGCATTTTGAGACTTAAGGCCAGATTTTCAAATGCTCAGCGCCCACAATTGTGATGGCTAAATGGGAGCTGAGCTCTTTAAAAATTCTGGTCTTTTTTAGGTACATACCTGGTCCCTATTGTCCTAGTATGTGAGTACCTCATGCTCTGTAATGTATTATCCTCCTAACACACCTGTAAGGTAGAGCAGTGCTCTTATCCCCATTGCACAGATGGGGAAACTGAGACACACTGACTTGCTTAAGGTCACACAGGAAGTTTGTAGCAGAACAAGGACTTGAACCCAGGTCTCTAAATCCTAGACTAATGACCTAACCACTAGACAGTCCTTCCCCTCTACAACCAATACAGCTGGTGTTGTTCAGTAGATACAGCAGTGGCCTAGGAGTCCAGAGACAGAGGTTCTACTCTTGACTCTGCCACAGACTTCCTCTTTAACCTTGGGCAAGTCATTTAGTTTCAAATCCACAAAAAGTGCCTAACTCTCCTTGGAATGCTATTGAACTCCCACTGCTTTCAATGGGAGTTTGGTGCCTAAATACCTCTGAGGATCTGGGCTGTAATCTCTCTGTGCTTCAGTTACCCAATATCGCCAGCCTCATACATTCAAAAAGCATGAGTCAGGCCCTCCAAAAATCATGAGATTTTAACACCTCACCCATTGGGGGACTCATTTTATGGGTCTTCTGGATTCTGAGCCTTTACGTTTACACTCGGTTCATATTTTCAAGCTTTTCTCTGCAACACCGGGAGTTAGAAACTTGCTCTTTATTTTAAAAAAAGCTGTGATTCTCATGTAATCACATGACTGCAGCAGCTGGGGCTTTAAGGAACACACCGAGTATTGCCTACTTGTTAAATTTTCAGACAAGCATCTTTGTGCTTTCTCCCACGCTTGGGAGACACCCCCAGGAACCATCCACAAAACTACCTCATTCCCCTTCCAGTCCCTCCTTAAAACTCGCCTTTGCCAGTTAAGCTGCTGGGGTGCTGATATCTCAGCCAGTCATGCTGACCAATACTTACTCATTGTTTTCCCTGCACACCCTCCCGTCTGTCTGTCCGGCTCCGTCTGTTGTTTCTTGTCCTATACTTCTGTAACCCGTCTGCCAGGTGTTAACAGCAGCAAGGCGGGCCGGATTCAATGATCTAGGGATGCCTTCTGTCTGAGAACTGACATAACACCAGCTCGAGCCCTTTTGTACAAGCCTGGGACAGCTACGGGTGTGTCTACTTTGTGCTAATCAAGTCCCCCAGCACCAAGTCTCAGAGTCCATTGATTCAGGCTCGGGCTGTGAGACTAAAAACAGCATGGGAGGCGTTTGGGCTCGGGCTAGAGCGTGGGGACTCGGACCAGCCGCAGCCCGGAACATTCACACTGCAATTGTATAGCCCCAAGTCAGCTACGGCCGTGCCACGGGCCTTTTAGTGCTGTGTAGACGTATTGTAAATTCCCTCCATATGGCCCCTGGGATGGGCAATACTTCCTCACCTGCAAGCACTCAGTCCAGGGGTTAGACACCAAGCTTGGGGCTGGGGACGTGAAGGGGGCAGGCACAGAATAAACATGGGAAAACCGGCAATTAATAAATCAATAAAATCCATTAGGTATGACCCCCCCGCCCTCCACCCACCGTTGTGAGCGACGATGGAGGCAACGTAGTCCAAAATTCAGGAAGGTCTGTCTCTAGCCTGCTAAGGGAAGTGCTGCTGCTGGAGCTCCACCACTGGTCCCAGCTGAAAGTGATCATAGCTTTGGTACCAGTATCCTTCACGTAGGCGGCAGCTTCAACTCAATATAATATCTGAAAGCCAACACTGTGCTATCAGTGGCTCTGCCCTGACTTTTCAAAGAGAGATCAGGAGCATATAAGACCCTTAATGGATTCCCTATCACCAAAGAAGCACCCTAAATAGAAAAGCCTCTTTTGTGCTCGTTCTGGGCTCTGCTACCCACCCATGCCAGACCCTAGAAAATCAGGGTGACTCCTTCACTCCAGGCATACTTGGTGTATTTTTCTTGCCCTTTCATTTCTCAACAGGGACAACAATGTTCTCTTACCCCCAAACTCAAAACACAACTGTATTTTCACCAAAATGTCCCCAAAGTGACATAAAACTGGCATGCAAATGAGGCCTGGACCCTTTTCTGGTGTCCTCTGGCTCACCAGCAGATGGCAGCAGAGAGCTCCTTCCCTATGGCACCCTGTCCGTCTGGCATTCCCAGGCAGCTCTGAGCCACTCTTCTCCCTGTTCACCTACAGGTATCAATAGGGAGCTTTGTAATCTCTAGGGCTTCTGGCCACAGAGTTTATACTTAGATTTTTTCATGCTTTGGAGGCAGGGCCATCTTTTTGTTCTGGGTTTGTACAGCACCTAGCACCATGGTGTCCTGGCCTGTCACTGGGGCTCCTCCGATAATACAAACAGTAAATCCTATTAAATTCATGACAGCTGGCAATACTGTTTACCCATCTGTAACATAGGGTCATGTCTATTTAAACTGTAAGCGCCTCAGGGCAGGGGACTGTCTCACTATGGGTTTAGACAGCACCCTGCTCTTGCATACTCCAGGTGCTACCATGAAACAAGCAATAACAGTGAACTGTAAACAGAGCCAAGTCCAAGACCACGTAGCAGGACAATGGCAGAGATGTGGCTAGCAGTTGCTGCAGCGTTGGGGGGATAGATCGTTATTCAATCAGCTTTGGCTGCCCGTTGCTGTCATAGACCTGCATGGCTTTCTCTACTCCAGCGCGATCTTTTGTTCGAGTTTGCACGCTGAGCTGGGATGGGGCTCTTTGCAAGTTTGCTCCATTCACACAAGAAGAGAGGAAAGCGAAGCCAGCAGAGAGGAAAGGACAGAAACACAGCATCCGCCTCGCATGTGATGCTGACTTGGGCACAGTCGGAGGGGAACTTGTGGTTTCGCTGTCAGGTCAAATATCAGGCCTTGGACATGACCCCTGGGAAAGATAAGCGGTGGCTTACCAAGTATGGTAAGGACTGGAGCTCTGCACTGCTCCCTTCTCCGGGTGAGGAGGAGAGATTGCAGGACATCGGAATGTCACTGAGCTCAATGCTCCAGAGTTGTAAATGGTCCCTTCTCAGACGCTTGCCTTGCTGCACATGGTGCGGGGCCCCTCCGATTCCCAGCCACGCCGGCAGGAGCCCAGGAGCTCAGCACTTCACAGGATCGGGCCCTTTGAATGGGACTTTCATACAGGGGAGCGTTTTTGAACAGCGATCAGGCTAAAAATAATAAACCTGTTTCCCTTTTGCAGGCTTCAGCATTTGTCTTACCATGTGGTTGGACTGGAGATAGGGTTAGTCATATAATCTAAGGGTTGGTCCAGGAGTAGGATACAGAGTTAGTCATATGGTCCAGTGGTTGGAGCAGGAAATTTAGATTAGAAGCGCTTTACATAGGGACCTTTTTTAAAAAAAAAATTGTTTTGTTTTGTACACAGGGCCTAGCACCATGGAGCCTAAGTCTGCGACTACCACAATGCCAACAATACCGGGTTAGTCCTCATCTGATATAATTCAATCTACACCAATTTATTCCAGCTGGGGATCTGGCCCCTGGATTTTATTCCTCTGCTGGTTGACCTCAGACAACTCATTTAACCTCTCTGTGCCTCGGTTTCCCCACCTGGAAAAATGGAGGCAATCAGATCTGAGGCGGTGAAACCAGAATGTCTTTTTTTCAGTCTACGTCCACCGTACATCTTTCTGGAAACTGCCTGTCTGCTGAAGTAGCAGCCGTCTTGTTCTCAGAGCTGCTGCAGGCTCTTAAAGAAGAGATGCACACACCGTGCTCTCTCTTGTTCTCCACGGAGACTTCAACTTTTGGTCTTTCTTGTGGTTCTCCTTAAATCTAAAATAAGCTTCATTCAAACTGAAAACATAAGATACAGGAAAGATAACAGCCCCTGGCTTTTAACTGCCTAAGATCCCTGGGTGAAAGGTGCTATGTAAGAACAATTGGCGAGATCCTTATATGTTGGGGAGGGAGAGTTGCCTAATGGGTAGTGCACTAGGCATCTGGAGACATGGGTTCTATTCCTGGCTCTGCCGCTAACCTGCTGTGTGACCTCATGCAAACCACTTCCTCCCTCTGTGCCTCTGTTTCCCCATCTATGAAATGCAGATAAGGATACTGACATGCTTTGAGATTTGCTGATGAAAGCAATAGCTCTGTTGCTATCCCTGCCGCTAAGGATCTGGTCCAACAATTGCAATTCCCTCTCTGGAGCACTGACCTTACAATGATTCTCCTCCTTCTTACACCGCCAGGAGCTTTCATGGCGCAATGCCTGATTTGCAAGTGGAGGACGCAGCTCTGGGATCTCTCATGAGCCACCTGTGGCATTGTCTACTTTAAGGACATTGGCTTGGCACGAGTGTACTACTTTGGAAGCAGGGCCTCAGTGTGCTAGGCGCTGCACACTGTAAGACAGAGGCCCTGCTTCCAAAGAGCTTTATAATGTAAGCAGAAAGGTGAGAGGGGAAGTGACTTGCCCAAGGTCAGCCAGTAGGTCAGTGGCGGAGGTGAGAGATTAGCAGCTAGGTCTCCTGATTCCTGCCTCTCAGCAGTCCAGGCGGGGAGCCATGTAGACAAGGCCTCTTCTCCCCCTGACAGGCCCTATGGCAAAGCTACTTGCTCGTGTCTCTGTCTTTCGCTCAGAGAGCCGCGCTGCAGCAAGAAAGAAGTTGTGCTGACAGCACACGGGGCGGCCTTCAAGACGATCAGCTTGAGCTGTCACCAAACGCCCTGCAGTGTAACAGGAGCAGCCTTCGCTGCCTGCCAGTCAGCCGTTTGCACCACACAGGGCTGCGGGGGAGCTGACTTCGCCCCATTCCCGCACGAACAGGCCGACCCCAGAGGGGTTGAGCTGGAAGAGGCGCCTGGAATTCTCTAAGGCCCCCACACGAGCGCTGTGGTTTTTGGCTTATGCAAACACTTAGCAGTTTTTTAATTTACATTTCCTAGTGGGCTCACGGAGACCTCGGCGTCTCTTCAGAGCCAGGGGCCCAGCGGTGGTGGTGGTGGTGGTGGGGCGTTTCTGATGGCAAAGCCTGTCCCCTAAGAACTGAGACCCACCCTACTGGTGTCATACAGACCCCCAAAGAGCTCTCGGGTCCAAAGCGGCAGGGTAGACCAGTGAGTAGGAAGCTAGCCGGCCGTTCTGGGGAACAAGATTTAATTCCGTCCTCTGCCACGGACTTCCTAGGTGGTCTTTCAGGCATCTAAATATCTTTGTGAATCCCACCTTACGTGATTTGCCTAACTCTCACTGATTTCAGTTTCGAAGCGAAGCACTTTGGAGCACGTGTGGACCTCTGTGCCTCAGTTTCCCATCCACAGCATGAACTAGTAGTCTTGTATTCCCGCCGAGGCCCCACCCCTCACAGCCTTTTCTCCTTAAGACCCTGCCCCCTGTTCACTCCTCTACCTCCCATTGGTCGCCCTTAGGGCTGGTAGGATCATAGAATCATAGAATATCAGGGTTGGAAGGGACCTCAGGAGGTCATCTAGTCCAACCCCCTGCTCCAAGCAGGACCAATCCCCAACTAAATCAGGGATGGTGAGGTGCTCCGTTACTGTGGGGACGGGGGTCACAAATCTACCAGAGATCCAATGATTATCAGCCTGGGCTGAATTTGAGCTTAGTAGCCTAGAAATTCTTCATCTCCCAGGCCCCTCGGGGCCACCCCAGCCCTTTAGACAAGGAGCCTGTACCTTTTCTGGGACAACCCTCACATACTTCATCCCATCAGCATCTTTGGAACGTGGGAAGAAAAGCAGGAAAGGCTCTGAAACGATGGGGCCAGTGGGGAATAGCACAGAGGTGTTTGGGAAACCGTCTCTGGACTCGATTCTGGTCTCTCGCTAGCTTTATGCCAGTGTAACACCATTGCCTTCAGTGGAGTTACTTCTGAGGTACAACCGCATGAGAGGAGACTGAGGTCACGTCTACACTTAAACCTGTCGCACTTCAGTGTAGACACTCCCTCCAGCCATGGCAGGGGTGTGCCCGTCGCTGTCGTTAATCCATTTCCCTGAGAGGCGGTAGCTAGGTTGACAGAAGAATTCTTGCGGGGGTCTACACCTAGGCTCCTCACTAGGTCAGCCTAGCTACACCGCTCAAGGGTCACACCCTGAAAGACGTAACGAGGCCGATGTAAGTTTTCAGTGTAGACCAGCCCTCATGCATTGACCTTTGTAGAGTCAGGAGCGCCCCACCGTGCTGTGTCATCCCCATGGCCCCACCCATTCCCGCCGAGGCCCCACCCCTCACAGCCTTTTCTCCTTAAGACCCTGCCCCCTGTTCACTCCTCTACCTCCCATTGGTCGCCCTTAGGGCTGGTAGGGTCATAGAATCATAGAATATCAGGGTTGGAAGGGACCTCAGGAGGTCATCTAGTCCAATCCCCTGCTCCAAGCAGGACCAATCCCCAACTAAATCATCCCAGCCAGGGCTTTGTCAAGCCTGACCTTAAAAACCTCTAAGGAAGGAGATTCCACCACCTCCCTAGGGAACCCATTCCAGTGCTTCACCACCCTCCTAGGGAAAAAGTTTTTCCTAATATCCAACCTAGACCTCCCCCACTGCAACTTGAGACCATCACTCCTTGTTCTGTCAAAAGTGTGTGTGTGTGGAGAGGCTGGGGGGCATGGCTTCACTGCATAGAGTTACTTCTAATCTACACCAGCGAGCGGGGAGACTTGGGCATTGAATTCTGTGGAGTTACTCCTGAATTACACCGGTATAAAT
Organism: Trachemys scripta elegans; assembly: GCF_013100865.1. Lineage (NCBI taxonomy): Eukaryota > Metazoa > Chordata > Testudines > Emydidae > Trachemys > Trachemys scripta. The sequence goes on from NC_048321.1 coordinate 9,730,055, forward strand.
GACAGCAGATGCCGCATCTATACGTCTAGCTTTAGTCTTCTCCCTGCTGTCAATTGCTGTCGTGCCATTAAAGTCGATGGGCCAGATCCCCGACTGACGGACAATATGGGCTTCAGCGTTGTGAGTTTTTTTAATTGCTTTTTACATTTCAATGAAAATTGATAGGAGGAAAATAGAAACTTTTGGGCATTTCCCTGCCTGCCTGCAGGGCTGGGAGTGTTCTGACCGTGGAGCACGGATTGCGTGTGTGGTTATGAACCCCAGCACAAAACTCAGGCTCCAAAGGGGGGTGTGTGTGTGTGTGTGTGTGTGTGTGTGTGTGTGTGTGTGTCCAGCTGCCTCGCTTTGATTTCACACTAGGATTGAAAAAGTTTTGCACATCAAGGAGGAGGAGGAGAGATGCAGCCCTGCCAGCCCCACCTGTTCAAAAGCGGTGACACGCAGCTCCCCCCGAAATCACAAGAGAGAAATAATTCTTGGATACTCATTTATTTACCCTTCTGGTTTTTGAAGCTTTATAGGTCAGGGTTTTCAGCTAGAAGCTTGGGCCCGGATCCTCAAAGGTTTGAGAATCTGGGTCTCAGTATTTATTTGTAAATGAAAGTTGAGCGTCTCGCGTCATCACTTGAGTCCAGGAGTGGCAGCTTTAAGCGGCACACAGAGCAAAAGACAAGAGCTAAGACCACCAGAGGTTGGGGAGTGTTAGGCAGCTAACAATGCACTACCCTCTCTCCGCTTGCAAGTTCAAATCCACCGTGTGCCAGCTGGGTGGGTCTCTGTTATACAGACCCAATGCATCGTTGCCATAGAGACCAGAACAATCCTGCTCTATTTTAGGTACTTACGGGGCTCGTATAACGAGAGAACCTCACAATCTTTAACATAGTTACAGTCACCTCCCCCCTCTGGGGCAGGGCAATGCTATTATTCCTCTTTCACAGATGGGGAAACTGAGGCACAGAGACACCAGGAGTACTTTAGGTAAAGTCATGCAGGGAGTCTTCCGCAGAGCAGAGCCCTGAATGTGGTTCTGCCCAGCCCTAGGGAGGCAGATGCAGAAGGGACAGGGCAGCCCTGGACCACTGCAAAGGCCTTTGGGGTGTCACCTGAGCCTGCCCTGACCTGCGCTGGGGGCTGAACTGGCCTCCCAGTAAAGGCACAAGCTGCCCGGGCCGGTCTCTGCCTGTGCCAGTGCAGGTATGAAGCTGCCCCCTAGTGGGCAGGTGGCCATACTGCAAAATCCTCCATGCACCTTGCTGGCAAGCTAGCAGAGAGGACTGAATGGGCCATGGAGACCCAGCTCCCCCTCTCCTCCCCAATGGAGGTACCCCCAGGGAGCGAGGATGGAGCTCACTGCTGTGGATAAATGCGGGGGGCTCTGAGGTTCCAGGAGGCTCCTCGATCCAGCGCTACCTTCCCAGGAGCCAGAGAACTCCCCCCACCCTGAAACTTGCTGTGCCCCACCCCATTTTTCTATCACAGCCTCATTCTTCATCTCAGGGAGATCCAGGAGAAGGGGCTAGACCTGTTCCCCAGAGCCCAGGCCGGGCTGTAACCCCACCCGCGGCCAGGGGCGACTGGACTATCAGGACTGCAGAGGCCTCTCCCTCCCTCTCCTCTCCCCCAGGTCAAGGAGCTCCGTCAAGGGATGCGCTGTTTTTGTTACGTGGTAATATCAGTGCTCCCCCCCACCCCGCCTCAGCCCCCGCCTGGCCTTCCCACTCCCATCTCATGACTAGATCTTTGCTGTCAGCCCCCCCACCCGCACATATGCTCTGCCGCCCGCCGGGAAGTGGGCATTTCATCCAGACCTAGTGGCCCTCACTGGATCCATCACTGCCCCATGGCTCCTCACGCAGCCTGTAGGGCCTTTTGCCAGAGGGTTTGCAACTGTTTCCCTCCAATAAAGGATCTCACAACAGCTCATCTGATCACCCCCTTCCCCCCCGCCAGGGTGCTGGCATCATAGCAGTGTAGGGCAGGGGCAGCCCTGGGGCTCAGGACACCTGGGTTCTATTCACATCTCTGCCCCGATGGCGGGCAAGTCACTTGCCCTTTCTTCCTCTTGTCTATTTAGACTGTAAGCTCTCCAGGGCAGGGCATACTATGTGTGTGTACAGCACCTGGCACCGTGGGGGGCGTCTGGCTGCTACTGTAATACAGGGATGGGAGCAGGTTAGATCAGAGAGCTGCAGAACTGAATGGAAGCCTTCCAGTAAACTGGGCCAAAGGGTCCTTTAGGTTGCCAGAGGGCTGGGACCCAGTTAGCCACAGGGCGATGATGTTCCCAGAAGGCCCTTTCCCACCTCCAACTCCTGCGAGTCTACAGATCTGTTAAGTTTGTCTCGTTTCCTCCCGCTCCCCGCTCTCCTCCCCCTTCCAATGAGTCACCAGGACAGAAAAAAATAAACATGTCTAAAGAGAGCGACGCCAGTGGCTGTGTCTAACCAGTGGGCTTGACAGCACTGCTGTCAGATCAAGCCTTACATTCCTCGGGCTCAGAAAACAGCTGTCCTCTTTCAGACAGAGCCGGGAACAGGGAATCCGGGTGCCTGGGTTCTGTTCCCAGCCCTGGGAAGGGAGCGTGGGAAGGGTGTAGGGGGTAGAACTGGGAATCAGGAGTTCTTGTTCTCCGCTCAGGCAGGGTAGGACCTAGTGGTTAGAGCAGAGGACTGGGAGCCAGGATTCTAGTCCCAAATCTGCAGCTGTGTGACCTTGGGAACCTAGTTCCCCCTTCTCCATCTAGGGCGCAATGAGCCCCACCTCCCAGGCGCGAATAATTCGTGTTTGGGAAGCGCTCTGCAATCCTCGCACTGAAGTGGCTACAGGAATGCCCAGTATCCTCACTCGCTGCCTTTGGAGACAGATTTACTCTGCAGCTCTGCTCTGAGAGGCGATTTCTCTAGAAATGATTCTACTGCCACCTACTGGATAGAATCAGAACAATTCAGGTATGTGTCCAATGCCCTATATAGCTGTTGGAGATTCTCCCATCGCTCAAGTGGCCCAGGCTTTAGAAGCAGGAGGCCCCCAGTTCTGAGCAGGCATGAAGTCTTAAATGGCTGCATCTCCACTGCAAGGAGATTTTATTGGGAGATTGTGGATGGATCAACTCATTAGCTGACCCCAGAGGCAGAGTGCTGGGATCTGTGTTGGCAAATCCTTTCCTAAGGTTTCACACTCGGGGTGGGAGGCAGCCAGCAATTTGCAGGCCCCAGCCAGATGCCATTTACCTCGTGGGTGGCTCGGGCTGTGGGTGGGATCCAACTCCTTCCCCCCACCTCTCTCTCTCTCTCTCTCTGCACTCGTTAACGTGACCCCTTATTACACTCTGCAGGCTCTGCATCGCTGCCGTTGCCGAGGCAACGTGTCGTCTCCACGGCAACCGTGACAACCTTATGTTCATTAATTTAAAAAGGTTCACAGTGTAACAAATGAAATAGTTATAAGCTTGTCAGGGTGTTAAGGAGCAAGGGCTGGGAGCGCACATTTCCCCCCCCCCCGACTCACTAGTTCTAGAATATCAGAGCCCCATCTGTCCCCCGTACCCACCACCCTAAACTCATCCTTGCCCGGTAGTCACTGAGCGGCCCATTTTAGAGGCTTGCCTGTTGTTTTACATAGGTAAGGAAGAGGGGAGGTGTGCCCTAGAGACCTGTATCCAGACGCCGATCCATCTTCGGATATAGAGTCCACTGGGCAAAGGTGGCTTTCCATCACCTTTGCGCTTCCCAAAATCTGGGTCTGGCTGGGTTGAAGAGGCCCCTGTTTGTCCCCCAGCGTAAATTAGAGCAGTCCCAAGGCTGCTCTGACGTTTGGTGCTTGCAACGGCTCCCTAAGGAGCTGTCCAGCAGTCCAACTTAGCTGTTGCGTGGAGCAGTCTGGCCCTGTCCCCTTCCACGTCTGATTCTTGCTTCTTCAGTGGGTGAGTGATGTTGGATTGTTACCCTCCTCTCCCCTGTCCTGGGGGGGGAGGATGGTTCCCAATTAGGGAGACCCCTTTGAGGACCCCAGCAGAGAAAAGGGGCCGAAATGCAGCCCAGTCAGTGTCTTGACTTGGATGTTTGACTGCACTTGTGTGTTATCAGTTTCACTCTTTCCCCCATACGGTCAGTTTCCAGGGCTGTTTGTGTGGGTCTCACACAGCCACGGGGCAGAGAGATAAAGAGGACATTTGCAATTGTAGATCCACCAAAAAATTGGCTCGGGGCAGGTGTGGTTCCTGAAACTATACTCAGGGCCAGATCCCCCGCTGGTGCAAATCAGTGTCACTCCATTGAAGTCAATAAAGCGATGCTGATTTATATCAGCTGAGTAGGTTGCGTGTAATTCATTAATTTTTTTTTAACCTGACTAGACTGTTTGACAGCGTCCCTTTAATCTAAAACAAAGGCCACGCTGGGCTCCAAATGTTGTGTAGAAACATGAAAGGAACTGCCATTGAGATGCCACTCAATGAGCTGAAAATAAGGTCACTTTTCAGCAAGAAAAGCAGGAGGGACCAATGGAAGTTAAAAACTCCTGAGCAGTGAGCCAGGGGATCAGCTGGTCTAAATCAGGTTAGCTGTGGAGTCGCGCGGATTGACAGCAACTCAGAACCTGGTACAAGTAGAATACAGTTGGAATAGTTAATATTTCTAGAGGGTACCATAGGTTTGGATGGAACCTTACCGCGCGCTTTGCAAAGGAAGTCAGTGTCGTGGCTCCCCATTGTACAGATGGGGAAACTGAGGCACAGGGGGGGGGGAAGACGCACAGTGGGTCAGTGGCAGAACCAGGAATAGAATGCTGAGTGCTGCTGTACTACAAATAATAACCCCTAGCTCTCATATAGCCCTTTTCATCAGTAGATCTCATAGCACTATACAGATGGGGAAACTGAGGCACAAAGAGGGGCCAGTGGCATAGCTGGGCACAGAACCCAGGTCTGTTTCTTAGCCCAGTGCTCAATCACTAGGTTACCCTGCCTCCCCTACAGCGTGTGAAGTGTCTGTGGTGGATGTTGGCCTCTTCCCACAAAGAAGTGGTGCAGTGGGAAAAGAATTGCATGGGTGCGCCTGTCATCAACTCCTGAGCTTAAATAGATCCTTCAAAATCTTTCTCAATAATTAAACAAGCCAGGACTAAAAATAGCAGAGAGTTCTACAATCTGTGGCAGGATAATTTAAGGGGAAAGCAGGGCTCTAGGGAACAAAATGTCCTACCCCCAGTCTCTCCTGATGATTCAAATAACGGGCATTGGACGGGCATATCAATTTTGCCACATATTAGATGAAAGACTCCTGCTGATGGATGGTCTGGACGTCTTTCAAAATGACTGGGCAAAATGGGCACTGAAAAATTTTACTCTGAGGAGGTGAAGCTGTTTATTCTTTCTTTGTATTGCAATAGCCCCTAGAAATCCCCAAATGTTCTGCCCTGTGCAGATCCATACACAGTCTCTGCCCCAAAGAGCTTGCAAGCTGTTGTGTCCCTAGCATGCACATGGAGAAGTTAGATAAAAACATAAAATACTCTTTCTGGAAAGCTGTGATGCAACACAGCTTTCTTGCGTAAAATCCGGAACGATAACACGTAAGACCAAAAAAAAAACAACCCAGAGAGAAACAAAACAGGCTGCTCCCTAATACAGCACCACTCACTCCACCTTGCTCTAGTATGGCTCTTTGCAGACTGCCTCAGATGGATCCCATGTTTCCGGCCAGAGCCCCCTAGCCTGCAAGCAGGCCCAGGAAATTAGAAATTAAAGTGACAGCATGTTGTTTTAACACACTTTTCAATGCAAAGAGACAAGAGGTGCGAGAGGAAACAGAGGTGGGAAGTGCTGTGATCTAACTCAGGGTGATGGCACAGCCTGGAACTGCACCCTCAGGTCCTAATCATAGGTCACAGCCAACCCGCAAACAATGGTGTCTCTTCAATGTGCTACCACGTCGATACAGTCCTGCTGTTGAACCGATAAGAATATCACCTCTAAGGTGAACTCTCCTCTGTGTAGCTTCCATAAGGAGGAAGGCTGGTTTGTGGTTCAGGCCGTGTCTACATTGCAGTGACTACAGCAGTACCACTGTAGTGTAAGTGCTTCCTACACCAATGCGGGGAGGAGTTTTCCCGTTGTTGCAGTTAACTAGGGTGCTCCTGGCCCAGCATTTTCCACAGCCCTGAGTGACGTAGCTAGGTTGATCTCTTTTTTCAGTGTAGACCAGGCCTCAAGCACAGGGCTAGGACTCCAGAGACCTGGGGTCAGTCCCTTGGTTTGCTACCGGCACGGTGAGTGACGTGGGGCCGAGTCCCGTCATCTCTCAGCTCACCATCTGTAAAATGGGGCTAGCGATCCTGACGTCTCCGTTTAGACTGTAAATTTTTCAGGGCAGGGACTGTGGCTCTCCCTGTGCGTGGCTGCTTAGTAGGCTAGGACCTTGCCCTTCGCCGAGGTTTTTGTGTGGTCCTGTAAGAATAATCGACTGATTACGGAGCGCTGCACCAGGGTGAGTGAAAGGTGTCTTGAGCCCTATGGATCTAAGATCTGAGCACCAACGGGTTTAATCTCACAACTCTGCTCTGGTCGTGTAAATTATCCTGATTCTCATGGGGCCTGGGTGTGACTCTGTTGGCGTCAATGAGAGTTACTCCTGATTTCCACTCATGTAACCGAGGGTATGTCTACACTACAGAGGCACAGTGGCATAGATGCTTCCTGCATCAACAGAAGGGTGTATTTCTGTCGCTGTAGTTAATTCTCCTCTCTAGGAAGTGGTAGCAAGGTCAGCAGAAGAATTGTTCCCCTGGCCTAGCTGAATCTACAGTCAGGGGGTTAGGTCATCAGAACGATGGCTCTCAGGATGCAAAATTTTCCCAGCTGTGAGCGATGTAGAGCTATGAATTAGGTTTAGACCAGGCCCAAGAATCAGGTTGTACTAATCAGATGCAGTAGCATTTCACCCACACTCAGTACTGGTCTAAATGATTGCACAATGCGTGGGCAACAGACTAGCCCAAAGTCACCCAGCGGGAGAAAGTCAGAGGCAGGAATAGAACCCGGAACTCGTGAGTCCCACACCGGTGCTCCATGACAGTCTAAGAGCCAGATCCTGCAATCTGAGCAATGCAGAGCTCCACTGAAAGAGAGAGAGAGAGAGATCGATCTTGGCTGGCCAAGTGGGTCCACGCACATGTATCCGAATGCAGAATCCAAGGCCTGATTGGCCGTGACTCACGCAGGGTGGGGAAAGGAGAGCCAACAGCCAACATACAAGCAGAGCGAACCAGGGGATGGAAGGCGAATGTCATGACAGCTGAGCACATGTTCAGCGTGAAAGGAATGACACTAGGGCTATTACCGCTCATTAATTTAGTCATTATGACAGTAGTGCCTAAGGACCAACCAAGAATGGGGCCCTGGCATTAAATTCCACTTAACGTCAGACAGTTACAATTTCCCAGGCTCAGTGTGTGTACGGCCTCCCCTCCTCACGCTAGGCGCTGTACAGATGGTCTCTGCCTTGGAGAGCTTACAATCGAAATAGACCAGACCAGGGTAGGAGGAAAGGGGAAGAATGCACCTGCAGAGGAACAATGGGGTGGGGGGGGACATGCAATTTTTTGGGTGTGGGGAGGGGATCAGCTAAACAGAAAGAAAAGTGGCGGGAGGGGGGACTCGGAGGGGAAGGAAGATGAGGGAGGCAAAGCAGGGGAGAAGAGGCATTATGATAACAATCCTTGTGATTGCTATTCCCTGCAGTGCAATAATCATCTGGCATGGGGTTCCCCTCCCTGGCCCTGTCTCCAACACGTCCCCTTGCAACACGAGGAACGCAGCTCAGCCGCACATTACATAATCAGGAAAAATTTGTTCTCTGGAGCCCAGTGGCTCCTGGCCAGCGTTTGGCATTAAAGCGAAGGATGCTGGGAGGGAAAGTTGGATTACACGGGTAGGGGATGGCAGCCGGTCACTGCACAAGAGCAAATGAGCAGCAGCAAATGCCTTGGAGGGGCTTTGTTTTAAAGGGGAACAGTCTGGAGAAGTATCACTAGCGATTGATTCGCTACTGCCCTGCACCTTTATGCCACCGTCAAGTGGGTGTAAAATGCTCCCAGGCCAGCTCCTCGGCTGAAGGCAGTGGGACCATGTGGATTTATGCCAGCTGGTGCCCAATCATGTTTTGATTGCAGACTCACTTTGCACAGGTCTAACCATTTGCAGGACAAGCCAGAGTCCGGTCCTATCATTAAAGCCTGATCTACACAGAGAAGTTGCTCTTAAATTAACCCAGCAACATGACCATGGAGTGCCAGCTGGGATTCTTTGCATGATGAGAATGGGGGAAGTCTTGTAGATTTCCACTGAGGTGTTCTAGCCACGTAACCTGGGGCCTGAGTCTGATCTACTGGTGGAATGCCATGAACTTATTTGCAGTTCCTTCTGATTTAGGTCAGCAAGGTGTATCTTTAAGGAGTCCACTGAAATCAAACCGCAGCCGTGCAGCAGTTCTCCTTGGGGGTGCAGAAGCTTGCTGAATGAGTGCCTGACTGAGCTCAGAATCGGGCCCAAGATAAAGCCACACAGCTCACCAAAAAAGGGAAAGCCGGGGTGTCATTTTGTGCTTTAAAAAGAGAGTGAGAGATCTGGCTAATTTGAAATCTCAGACGCTTTGCATTTTTGTTCAGTGAGATAGAGGCTTTCACAGCCGCGTTAGCTGATAAGCGGCACTGCTGGGCTCAGTCCTCCAGGGTGCTGCAACACACCTCCCTTGCCAATAAAGCGAGAACACTGGGGATTGGGAAGGGATCTCTCCATACGGCCTTGTGCATGCAGGGAATTTGCCCCAGTTACAGCCACTGGGGTAGCTGGAAACCCCCAGGGTAGCCAGGGAAAGCTGTGATTAGCTCCGACTGACTTTATCCCAGGCAGGGGTAAACTCCACCAGTGCTCCTAGCAGTTTTGATGATGTTCAGTAGGTTTAGTACTGCCACCGATGCAATTGTACCAGTGGCTGTAACGTTATGGCCAGGTCCTTGGAAGTGATGAGTCCTAAGGCCCCTTTATACCACTCTGGCAGCAGAAAGGGGCAAGAACAGTGTAAGGGTGTGAATCATCTGTTGAAAATTTTTCTACAAAACTTTTTCCCATTGAAAAAATGCCACTTTGTCCAAACTGTTTCTCGGGCCCAGGATGGGCTTGTCTGCTCATGAGGGAAACACCCTGGAAAAGGGAAGGGTGTAGTGGTTAGGGGAGTCATCTGGGATGTGGGACACCAGCGTCAAGCCCCTGCTGCAAATCAGATATAGCAGGGACTTAAACGTGGTTCTGCTACCTCCCAGGGGAGTGTCCCAAGCACGGAGTAAGTGGATACCCTTTGGTTGGATGGTCTCGTATTTTGTCATGAACGTTTTTGGAAAGGGCTCTGTTTTGTGCCGCTGCGGAATGAAAAAAAGTTCCAAAACCTTGAAAGCTTTTGCCAAATGGAAATGTTGTTTTCCAGACAGCTCTACAAAGAGGATTTGAAATCCAACTTTGGCAGGCAGAACCAGTGGGCCCTCAGCTGAGGACAGTTGGCTTCACGGCCTTCAAAGGTGCCGTGCTCATTGACATCAGCTGAGGACCCAGCCTTTTATGTTTATAGCTAGAGCTCTGCAGATATTCGCATCCGGGGATATCTGTGGACCTGCGGATCGGATGCGAATACAGATTTTGTATCCACGCAGGACTATATTTATAGGGGACAATGGGCCAAATGAATGGATCTGAATGCTAGGGTATTTGAAATCCAGCTTCAAATTCTGCAACTTGGTCAGCTTTACTAAAAAAGAAGGTTACCCTCCCCCCCCCATCTGAAAATAAATTCAGCCAACTGGAATGAATAATAAATAATAATATAACAAATTAGATCCCATTCCCTGCAATTACCCACTACCCTGCACCTGGCGCAGTTGTTATCGGGATGTTGTAGCCTTTTCCACTCATGCCATAGAAAGGAAGGTTGGCCTAGTGGTCGGGGTGCTAGCATTGAACCTGGGATTTGTGGGTTCAATGCCTTACTCTACTGCAGACTCCTTGTGTGATCTCTGGCTGGTCTCTCTCTGACTCACTGCCCCAGCTAGAAAATGGGGACAGGGGTGGTGCCCGGCTTCACAGGGGGAGTTGTGAAGATAAATACGTTACAGGCTGGGGGGTTCTCAGATGCTACGGCAATGGAGGTATAAGTACCTAAGAGATACTTGACGAGGAGCTCTGTGGCAGCTCGAAAGCTTGTCTCTCTCCCCAACAGAAGCTGGTCTAGTCAAAGATCTTACCTCATCCACCTTGTATTGGGTGAATGGCTGCATGGTTTCCAGCTGTCATTTTACTGAGAACTGCGCAATAAAACTGTTGCAGTGGGGGAGGTCTAGGTTGGATATTAGGAAACACTATTTCACTAGGAGGGTGGTGAAGCACTGGAATGGGTTCCCTAGGAAGGTGGTGGAATCTCCTTCCTTAGAGGTTTTTAAGCTTGACAAAGCCCTGGCTGGGATGCTTTAGTTGGTGTTGGTCCTGCTTTGAGCAGGGGATTGGACTAGACACCTCCTGAGGTCTCTTCCAACCCTAATATTCTATAAAATCAGGGCTAGAACTTGGGTCCTCCAGCCTCTAAAAGCCCTTCTTAAGCCAAAGGAGAATCTCTGTTAAATGTATAAAGTCTGTACACACAGCTCTGGTGTTCCAATACCATCCAGCAGAAGGCAGCGACACTCACACCAGCCACCAGTTTGTTACAGTATTATTAGGTAGAGAGGTCAAACGATCCTATTTCAAGGCAGAGGATTAGGCATAGGGATGAAAGTGCTCATGCAAATACTATAGGAACCTAGAGCCGCAGAAATGTATTGCAAATAATAGAGGGGAAGGGAGCAAAAATACATCTCACTGCTGCACTGTTGGCTTACGCAGGAAGCGGAGAGTTTACAAGGGTGGGGTGGGGGGTGGAATTTCTTTAGCTCCCCCCCAACCCTGCCGCATGTGAGTCATTGGGAAACTTCACCCAGTTTATTTTTAGAGTTATAACAAAATGCCCAGGAGAAAAAACGGCAAATGGATCTAAAGGAACACACCTGTGACCTTGCAAAATTCATGCACCTCCCGTCTGAGATCGTGCACAACTCATTCTACCCAAGGTCCTGCATATCCCATTCTGCCCAACACCCCAGGCCCCACACAACTCCTTCCATCCCATTCTCAAGACCCTGCAGAACTCAATACACCACATGCCCACACCCAGCTCAGACCAGCCCGTGGTTGAGACCACACATAAGTCACTCCACCCCACACTGCAGCCCCTTCCCCTCGCGTGCAAACTAAAGCCATGTGATTTCAGCGAGCGGGGACATTCAGCCAAACCACAGTCAGGGTTTTGGGTTCATTGGAACCCAGACCTCAAAGCAAACCTCAGTTGAAACCATCAGGCTTAGGGGGTTCAGCACGCCTGGTATGTCAATAACAGAGGGACACAGGGGGTTGACCAGGCCACAGCGTGTCCTGGGGCTGCAGCCTGGAAGGTTGGAGAAACGCTGTGGAGCGGAGCCTGGTTCAAGGCCGTGACGAACGGTTTGCACGTGTGGCTGTAACGCAAACCACTTTGCTTGGCCCATTGCGAGTCCCTGACAGGGAAGGGGTTTCGGTACATGCCGAGATATTGGCCTGGGGGCAAAATGCGCCAGTCACGGTGCCCTCCTTTCCTGCACCCACAAACGCGAGGCCTGCAGTTTCCCTAGGGGGATCTCATCTCTCAGCTCACCCCAGCCCCTGCTGCAATCCAGGGCTGCAGACCCCGAGGGTGCCCCCCCTGCCCCTGATGCAGTCCAGGGTTGCAGCCCCGCATGCAATGCAAGCCCCTGGAGGCTCCCGGAGCCCCCTGATTGCTCTGGGTGAGTTTGCACCCGCGTCGCCCGCCTCTTGCCACCCAAGGGGGCTGCAGCCGCCCCCAGCGGCCGGGAGCCCGAGGAGGCGCCGGCCCCTTTAAATCTCTCTCTCCCACGTGCTGTCTGGTCGTGCTGGAGACGGTGACGCACGCGGGACGTCAATGGAGGTTGTGGGAGAATTTGGAGGGGGGGGGAAGGGAGCCCCTTTGCAAAGCTCTGCCCAGCCGGGGGGAGGGGGGGGGCGCGGAGCAGCAGTGCCCGGAGTCTCGTGCATGCTCTAGCCAGGAGGGGGGGGCAGCCTCAGCCCCTCCCAGGGTGCATTCACCCCCCCCACCCCATTGCCCAGCCTCTGATCAAACTCCATTTTCTCCCTAAGTGACAGCTTCACCGCCCAGGCCGTGCAGTAAACACGGTGTCCCTCCGCCACCAGCTGGGGAGGGCAAATAATCCGCCGCCCGCGCGTGCCAGGGTCAGCCCTGGCTGGGGGTGCAGACACGTGACGGCCCACCGGGGGGTGGGGGGCAGCTGGGCTCTTTGCAGCCGCTGGGAGCAGCCAAGCCGCTGATTTGGGGGCATAAACCCAGGGCTGCCCCCCAGCCCCACTGACCAAGCTGCCCTTGGCATCCCGCCTGCACCCAGCCTGGCTCCTTGTGGCAAAGGCTGGTGCATGCCCAGATCCCAGGGCTGCTGCTCCCTGCAAGGGCCCTACTCCTGGCATGGCCCCAGGTCAGCCCCTCGTTTGACTATGGCTCTGTTTTCATCACGTTGCAAGGGCGACCCACTGGCTGGTGTGTACGTGTCCCCCGCTGTGCCCGAGCAGGGCCGCAAGTGGGGTGCCCCATGGCTGCCCCTCGTATATCCTGCATGCATGCGGCCTGGGAGCACTGATTCCCCGTGCCTCTTATCGCCAGGGGCCTGGCCCACTGCATACACAGTGCTGGCTCCTAGATAGAACTCTTGGCCAGCCACCAGACCTAGGGAGAGGCCCCTGGGGAGAGGGAGATGGAGGAGGGAGTGGGCTTTTTTAAATGTTGCCATGGAAATACTGGGGGGGAGGAAGGGGAGGGAAAAGACAATAACAAAAAAGATGAAATATTTTCATGCTGGGTTTTGAAAGTCAAAAAAAAAAAAAAGTTTGGGTCTCTTTTTTTCATCCACAACATCAGTCATTTTTGAAAAGCAGGACGTTTTTATTTTTGCAAAAACGTTTGTGTGTTTGAAAAGGGCGAGTTTTCCTGGGGGGGAAAAAAAAATGTCGGCTAGGTCTAGTGATCCGGGAGCATTTCGCACACCGTTTCCACTGGGGCGGGTAACACTGCAAGGTAGAGCCCTGCGCCGGACGGGTCCAGAGCCCTGCAGCTGGACTAGGATCCCACGGGTCCTGCAGGATCCGCTGCCAGGAGCGGGATTAAGAATAGTCCTAGCTCTTGCGCAAGATGCAGGGCTACAGAGGATGGAGGCTGCAGTCTCAGGCTCCCTCCTGAATTCCCTGTAGAGCCTTGAGGGGTGGGGTCAGCCATCAACCATGGCCCAGCGGGACGGGAAAGAACAGCCTGCAGTGTTGTGGGATTAAAGTCGATCTTGAGGGAAATTGCTGATTGGGGATATGCCTTTTGCACCAGGGAGCAACTGGGAGGATTTACGTCTTGATGAGCGATAGACTTTGCCCTTATGCTATACCGTGCTTCTGTCTCACCTGGCTTCACAACAACCGTCCTAGTGGCACCACACCCCTGCGTGGTAGGGAAGTATTAACATGCCCACTTTTCAGATGGGGAAAACTGATACCCAGAGTGTGAAATGAACATGAGCCCAAAGTCAGCACAATGAGTGCGGGAAAGGCAGTGTGGGATAGTGGATAGGGCAGTGGGCTAGGAGACCTGGATTCTGTTCCCAGCTCGCCCATTAACCTGCTGTATAACCTTGAGTGAGTCGCTACTCTGCCTCTGTTTCCCTTCCTGACCTTTGTCCTGTCTATTTAGATGGTAAGCTCCTTGGGGCAGAGGCTGTCTCTGACTCTGTTTGTATAGCACCTGGAGCCCTGGGCCCTGATCTCAGCTGGGGCTTTGAGCTGTTGTTATAATAATATCATTCATAACAATGACAGAATTAGGAAGAGAACCCAGGCGTCCTGGCCCTGTTGTCCATCCGCTAGACCATGCTGCCTCTTGCCAAAGGTGTGAAACGGTTCACATCTGCCATTGACTCACTCCTTTGTGCCTCAGTTTCCCCACCTATAAAAGGAGGCTAATGGCACTCGCCTACCTTGGGAGGCGGTTGTGTTAAAAATACTCTTAATGATCCTCAGACGAAAGGGGCCACTGAAGTACCAAGTATAATTATACTGAGCTTTTTCCAGCTGGGCATGACCTGCTGCAGGGGAGACCCTAGCGCGTTGGACCGCAGCTCAGGAGACCCAAGTGCTGTTCATGGCTCTGCCATGGGGCAACGTTGGGCAAGTCACGTCACTGCTCTGTGCCTCAGTTTCCCTATGTGTATCACAGGGAAAATGCTGCTGACTTCCCTTTGTTCTACGGATGAACCGTGCGATATAAGAGCCAGGGATTGGTTTTTAACCCCATGATAGACCCAATAAACTCACCCCACAGTAGAGGCCGTTCCCACAGCAGCCTGATTGCACTGGAACCAAATCCCAAAGGACTTCTCCCGGCTTGGAGGTGGGCTGCGGTGTGTGTGTGGCAGGTGGAACAGCACCAGTGGAAAGAAGCAGAAGTGGCTGACTGGCCAGAGGCAAGAAGCACTGGGAAATGCCCATGTAATAACAACCCTCCCGGGGCTCATCAGCAGGGTCTGAATGCAGGACTTTCAGCTCTGCTGTTACTTGGGCTACAGGAGGCATGCCACGGTGCACTGTGACCCTTCCTTGTCCTGTTGTGGCTACTCTGCATATGTTGGCTAATGGAATCTAAAGCTAAAAGTCCTGTGAATTTGAACCCCACCGATGGCCCCAATGAGTGCTGGTTCCTCCGGCAGCAGTAGTAAGTCGTTATCCTCTAGTTGACTAACCATTAGAGGGGGATGTGGTACATGCCAGTGTGCTACCCATAATTATGCCCGAAGGGCCAGATCCCCAGCTGGGGTAAATCCACATAGCTCTGTTGAAGTCAATGCTGACTTACCCCGGCGGATGATCTTCATCCCAACTGCGGGGAGATTATACTCCTGCTATTTGCACAATGTGTGAAAGTAGCAAACGTTTTTCACCCTTCGTCTGAGCTGCCCGAGCGTAAGTGGCGTGTATTTATGTGTGAGCACCCAGGAGTCCTCCTCCTACCCTGCCCCTCCCGGCGTGGGGCAAGGGAAAGTAATTTCCATTGTCAATAGACTGCATACCAGCCGTACGAAAAGATCAACCCATCGCCGTGGTGTGGGAAGAGAGTTACTCAGCATTTGGTTCCCAAGAGAAAAGTTGCAGCTGAAACTGACTTTCCAAAATACTTTGAGGCTCGCAGAAATGTTCTAATCTTCCAGGGGCTGCCAGGAGCCTTGGAAATATCCTGGGCTTCATTCTTCCCTTGTTTGCACCAGTGCAGATCAGGAGGAATTCTCCTATACTAAACTGGCGTAGGAGAGAGAGTGGGGCCCATAGGAGACGATTTTTTTTTTCCTGGTTACATGATTGCAGCTGATTGGAAAACAAACACGCCAGATTCTGTGCAAACAACCCTCAGTGGGATGACTAATTCCGTCTCCGCATAAACTGATATGGTGCTAAAAATAGGACCAGTAACAATAATAATAATA
This sequence comes from Trachemys scripta elegans, assembly GCF_013100865.1. Taxonomy (NCBI): domain Eukaryota; kingdom Metazoa; phylum Chordata; order Testudines; family Emydidae; genus Trachemys; species Trachemys scripta. The sequence continues at coordinate 9,745,715 of NC_048321.1, forward strand.
ATAATAATAATAAACCCAACTGCAAACAGCCCCAAAGCCAAACAAACAGAAAAGTCCACCAGCAAGATGCATCTTGAGATGACGTGGGAAGGATCTGACATGAAATTTGCTCGGATCAGCTGGGCATATCTTCTTCGTCAATTCCACTGGCATTGTTCCCCATAATCCTCCCTGTTCTTGGCCTGGGGTACCACAATTATTGAGTTTCCTGAGCTCTAGGTGGTCCCTTCTTGCCTCTATGAGTCCATGAAACTGTAAGCACGGCAGACAAAGGGAAGATGGCAGGGTTGTTAATTAAACAATCCTTATCATTGAACTCAGGTCCAAAATTTAGATCTCCTAAAAATAATAAGGTATAAATATATTTTGTTGCACAAAAAAAAAAATCTAATATGGATAGAGGCCTTCGCATGAAACGGATTCCTTATAGGTCGGTCAAATGCTTTTAGGCCCCGATCCTGCCCTTGGCTCCATTCGTGTCACAACTTTCCATTGGGACTGGAAGCTCTTTGGGGCAAAGGCTGGGTGTTTGTTCTGTGTGTGGATGGTCCCCCGATCCCAGAGTGAAGCCTGTTAGTACTAGTCCTGTTTATTGTGGTCGTGCCAAGGGGCCAGCGAAGAATTGTGCTAGGCACTGATGTCCGTATTTGGGGTCTGCAAGGCATTTCCCTCTGGGTCAGATTGGCAGAGACCCTGGGGATTTTTCACCATCATTTATTTATTATTTGTATGTCAGTAGCACCACGGAGCTCTTCTTATGGACCAAGACCTTGCCGTGCTAGGTGCTGTACCAACACAGAACAGAAAGACAGCCCTTCGCCCAAAGAGATTGCAGTCCAAGGATCAGATGAGAGACAACAGCTGGATACAGACCAACAGGGTAGTACAAGGAAACAATGAGACAGTATTGGTCAGCATGACAGGCGGTTGTCTCCCTGCCCCCTACGGGAACATACAACGTCCTTTATTCGCTCCGCTTTAGTATAAATGCAATGTTTATGTACCTCTCCCTGCCATAAAGTCTCCTGATGCTGCATGTGTGTGTATACACACACACACACACACACACACACATTGTGTAATTCGACGCCTACCTTCCGTGCACTGGGAGCCTCCTCCTACACCAAACGTATTGTAAAACTTCCCTATTCCTCCTCAGCCCTGAGTCACTCGCTTTGTGGATCCTCCCACCGGCGCTGGAACTTATGTTCTGGAAGAAGCTGATTGCTTGTGTCAAAAAGGCTTAACTGGAGTCTGCATATGGCGGAGCCCCTAACTCGGAATTCTTTTGTGTCTGTGTCTGTACAGCCCCTAGCACCGTGGGGGGTCCTGACCCATAGCTGGAGCTACTAGGCGCAACTGCCACACAAATAATAAATAATGATCATAATTTTTGCTGGCAGAAATACAGTCCTCGCCCTGTCATTCTTCCCATTCCACGCTTCCCCTGATTATTCTATGGGCCTGACACTCATTTGCTCCTTTCCTGTGGCTGGGGCAGGGATGAAGGTGGCTTTAAGGCCACCTTTGTGCTTCTCAGATTCTGAGGCCATGTAGGGCTCTGCACAGGTCCTGATGTAAGTGGGAGCTGCCCGATGGCTGCTCTAATTTATACACTGTTCCCGTGCTCTGGTAATGCAGTGTGCTCTGGCTACACCACCCTTATTTCAAGACTGGAAGCAGGGTCCTTATACCAGCGCCACACTGGCTAGAGAGGGTCCCTGTGCAGGAGGGGATTCTCAGGGGGCCATATCCACCCACTTTAAGGCTCTCTGTACTGCCTGAGCGGCCTAAGTGGGCCTTATTGTCTCTGGGAACCAGGTCTTTCAGATCCTCCATCGAGAAGGAGGCAGGTGTCTGCAGACCACATCACAGAGGAAGTGGAATGCTATGTAACAGTTGTGGTAAGTGCGTGGTGCTTCTAGCCATCCTGAGGATTATCTCATTTCCCAGAGAAGTCATTCCCAACTTGTCACTCACACACCACTCTCCAGGAACTTATTATTTAAGGTCTCAGTCAAGATCAGAATGGGTGTGGGGGGCCTGGCGGCTTTTCCCTTGGCTTTAATGTCTGCTGCATTGGTTACACTCTGGGCAACTCTCTGCTTTCAGAGCAATTGTCTCAGGCTCTCTGCAGACTCAGGCAAGACCTCGCTGTGCTGGTTACATTCAGGTCACATATCCAAGCATTTTATCACAACCACAGGGGCTATAAAAATAAATTCTTTTTTAAATGAAAGCTGAGATTCTGAGATGCTCTCCTGGGATGCCATGAACGGGAACACCAGGCATGGGTCTAGATAGTCTGTGCCTTAAACTGGCTTTACTCCAGGGGATGGAACATTGCAGCTAGAATCATTCCAGGAGACCTTCCCCCCCGCCCTTTATTTTTAAAGGAGTGTGATCCCAGCATAATTAATCCAGATTGAAACTACATATAGGAAGAATTTAAGAAGGTGGAATGTAATTAACCTGGGCTGGAGCTGGGCCAGGAAATTGTGGAACACAAGAAAAATATTAGTATTGGAAGTTGGGTATATGGATTTGATTGACTTAGGAAAGTAAGATCGTCATTTAAAAAGAAAGAATTAACATCCTTAGTTTTATTCTTATTGCGGCCAAATAGGCCAGTGAAGGGCTAGAATAGAATGGGATAGAATTCCTATTAATGCCTATACGAGAGAGGCAGTCTGGTCCACTATATAGTGTCCTGGGTGACCTGGGGGAAAATCCTTTCACCTCTTTGCATAGTGTGAGCTCTTTGGGACAGGCACTGTCTCTTGCTTAGTGTTTATACTGCACCTAGCACAGGAGAGCCCTTAGGTTGGTTGGGGCCTCGGGGTGCAACCAATATTAAAAGCGAGCAAGCTGATTTGTAGAGCCAGTAGAACTAGCCCTCAGCCCAGCTTTCCAGAGCCCATCCCACGTTTCCTATGGTGTGTTTGATATTATTGGCCCAGCACTTTGAACAAACTATTTTCAGACAATGGGCGTGTTTCGCAAACGACTTGCTTCAATTCGTGTGGTGTGATTGCCCCCCCCCCGCCCCCGAACCACATGGTATTGGTTCTGCTCCCTGATTGGGTGAGTGGAACTTTTAATTTCATGTATGTAGGGGCCGCCCTCCCCCTGCTGTCTGCGCACCTGACAGACACTAATGGGCATGACATTAAGGCCCCTTTTCCTTGCCCTGAAAAGGACCTTAAAGTGGACGTAGGTATAATTAGCACAGCCTTTAATGGCAGAGAGGTGTCAAGGGGCCGCTCTGAGGATCAGGTCCTAGTTGTTCGCACCCTTGTCACTAAATTGATGTAGATACACCAGTGCAAATTTTCTTAGTCTAGACAAGCCCCAAAATTGGTGAGGGGCGGGGGAGAGAGGGGAAATGATCCAGTGCAATCGACCATTCGGGTTGGGCTGTAAGCTTCATACTGGAATGAAGTGACTTGCCCGAGGTCACCTGGGGAGGCTGTGGCGGGGCTGGAAACTAAATCCAGAACTCCTGGGTGCCATTCCGAGGCCTTAGCCACAGGACCAGCCTTGAAACATTAGAGGAGCAAAGAGTGACACACATGTTCCAGTGTGAATTTTAAGACTAGTAATGACTCATGCCAAGGGATGGGGCTAGGGGCCAGGAACTCCAGAATTCAAATCATGCCTCTGCCACTGAGTTGATCTAGTTGCGTCACTGATCCGTGCCTCAGTTTCCCCTCTAACATGCTGATAATCTGCCACCTCCCCATACAGAGGGTTGTCGGGTGTTAGTGAATATTTGTACCGTGCTTGGAAATGGTAAAACACTAAGTATTATTATTATGTAAGGTGAAAGTACATTTTTGGCTTTAAATATTTTGGGCCAGAGCCTTAGCTGGTTGAAACTGACGTAGCTCCATTTAAATCAATGGGACCGATTCCTACTGTGTCTACACCACCTTAGTTCTGTTGAAGTCAGTGGGTTAGATCTCTAGCTGGTGTAAAGTGGCATTCATTGCAATTCAGGGCCCAGTTTCTTGTTCTCATCCCATGCCCTCGTGGAGCGAGGAACAAAAACCCAGGAGTCCTGACGTCCACCCTTCACCTCTAACCACCAGATCGAACCCGCCTCCCAGAAACAAGAATAGAAGCCAGGAGTCCTGACTCCCAGCACCCTCGTCTCTAACTACTAGGCCACACTGCTTGTTATCTGAGATACATCCCGCAGTATTGTTCGCTGCATGTCTAAAAACACCCCACTGCCTTCCGAATTTCACCATCGGTGCAGGGGCGCTGCTGGAACAAGGCGGGCGAAGAGGGAGGGGCTGCTGCACCGCCTGGCTTGAAATGGTTTCCATCATATACTGGGTATACAGTTTGGTTCAATGGCTCTCAGCTCGGGTGACCAGATGTCCCGATTTTATAGGGACAGTCACGATTTTTGGAGCTTTTTCCTACATAGGCACCTATTACCCCCCACCCCTGTCCCGATTATTCACACTTGCTGTCTGGTCACCCTACTCTCAGCACCCCCACTGTACACATTGTTCCAGCCCCGCTAGTGCACGGCTGGAAGGCACTCAGATGCTATGGTGAGGCTCGCGGCATGAGAACCAACGCAGACCAGAACTAGGGTGACCAGCTGGCAAATGTGAAAAATCGGGACGGGGTTGGGGGGGTAATAGGCGCCTATATAAGAAAAAGCCCTGAATATCGGGACTGTCCCTATAAAATCGGGACATCTGGTCACCCTAGACCAGAACTGGGGTTGCAATTGTCCACGCCTGGAGGATTTTGCTTGAGAACAACGCCCCGGGGAGGGGGGGGGCCACAAAAATAGAGGTGCAGAGGGTCTGAAGGAGCGCTTTCCTGATATAGGGTGACCAGAGAACAAATATGAAACATCAGGACAGGGGGTGGTGGTGGGGGGGTAATAGGAACTTATATAAGAAAAAGACCCCCAAAATCAGGACTAGTATCAGAGGGGTGGCCGTGTTCGTCTGAATCTGTAAAAAGCAACAGAGGGTCCTGTGGCACCTTTAAGACTAACAGACGTATGGGGAGCATAAGCTTTCGTGGGTAAGAACCTCACTTCGTCAGATGCAACATCAGGACTGTCGCTATAAAATCAGGACACCTGGCCACCCTCTCCTGACATCTAGTGACGGGGAAGGGGATGGAGACCAGAAAGCAGCCAGGTGCCAGCCAGGCCCCTTGAAACCCTGCAAAGATCATAACCCTGGGTTGGTGCTGCTAGTCCTCCAGGCGGAAGGATTCGCAGCAAGCCACGCCACAGCCTAGCTTTGGGGGGAGGTGGCTTGGGTGCAGGGGTGGGGGTGGAGAGGAGGGTGCTGGGTAGCTAATCCCTCCCTCCCCGGGCCTTGCGTCGGGCTTGGCCATTGGTGGGTGGGGAGCCATCTGTCCGTCCCGGCATGCTAGACTGCACTAGCTGGTGGTTACGTTGTGTCTTTTCCCCGGTGGGTTGGAAGTAGTTACCTTTGTAGCCAAAAAGGAGGAAGGAAGGAATCGACACACACACACATACACACACACACACACACGCAACCCCAGGGAGGAAGTTCATTGAGACACTGAGATTGCTCCTGGTTGCCCGGGCTCGCCTCTGAAGTGTGGCTGCGGTGCTGCTGTTGTTGTTGTTTGGTTGTTGTTGTTGCTTCTCTGGAGCCTCCACTTCTCCAACAACACCCCATCCCCGGAGGGGGGGCTCCTGGCTCCTGGCAGCGACTTTTTTGGGGGGGAAGACAGCGCGGAAGCGGACGCTGGAGGGTAAGTCGAGTCCTGGGGGGGGGTGTGTGGGGTGGAGGGGTAGCCTGGGGGTCGCGGTGGACTGACAGCTTTGGGAGTCCGGGTGGGGATGGGCTTGGGTGGAAGCCGGGGTTAGGGTGACCACAGAGCAAGTGTGAAATCCAGAGACGGGGGGATAGGCGCCTCTATAAGACAAAGCCCTGACTAGGGGCACAGTTCTTATAACAGCAGGACAGCGGGTCGGCCTCGCCTGGGTACCACGGTGATGGGCGGCTGGGGGGGGGTGATGGATCCATAGATCGGGATCGATTCTGGCTGCGGGGCGGGAGGGCGGCGAGCGCATCCTCCAGCCGCCTCTGACATTTCAAAACAACCCCTCGCCAAAATGGTGCAGAGGTGAAGGGAGGAATACAGGCGGCGGCGAGGTGTTGCCTCCCTTGTGTCTGCCTGACAGCAGCGGCTGTTTGCAAAGGGGGGAGGGGATCAGAGCTGGGGGACCGGTGCGGGGCCAGGGCATTGACAGCTCTGCAGGGCGGCCGAGGACGGGGTGGGGTCGATCCCCCTGTCCCTCCCCCCGCCTTGGTCTTAGATGTCGCTTGGGGTGGGAGACAGGAAAGAGAGAGAGGTTCTGGTGCCATTTGACAACAACCACCGGAAAAAAAAATGGTGCAGAGGGGAAGAAATGTTGTCAGGGTTGGAGGTGCCTGGGGGAGGGTGGCTGGGAGACAGCAGCTGGGAAGGGGGGTAGGGGGGAGAGAGAGAGAGTCCCAGATCTGTGGTGTTCGCCTGTTGTTTGGGGAAAGTGTGTGTGTGTGTGGCTGACAGCTGAGGTTGTTGCCGAGGGTTACGGGGGGGGGGGGAAATGGGGACTTTGAATCCTGCCATTTAGCAGCGGCCACCAAAATGGTGCAGAGGGGAAGGAGGATCTGTCCCAGGAGGGTGAGTGGGGAGGGAAGGCTGGGGGAGCAGCGAGAGTCTGGTGGGGGACAGGGGGTGGCTGGTAGCTGGGGGGGGCAGAGGTGTCTGGTGGGGGACAGGGGGTGGCTGGTAGCTGGGGGGGNNNNGCAGAGGTGTCTGGTGGGGGACAGGGGGTGGCTGGTAGCTGGGGGGGGCAGGGGGGGTGGGGGGGGGGGACGGGGGGTGGCTGGTAGCTGGGGGGAGCAGCGAGAGTCTGGTGGGGGACAGGGGGTGGCTGGTAGCTGGGGGCAGGAGCAGCAGTGTGGCGTAAGTACAGAGAGAGGGTCCCAGAGCTTCTAAATGCCGAAGTGTGCGTCTCTGCCATGGGGAGGGACAGCGCCCTGGGCAGCTGCTCCTTCCTGGGGTGATGGGCGACAGCTAAAGCCACTAAAATGGGACGGGGGATTGGAGCAACACCCCCACCCTATGCTTGGGGTGTTGGGAGCAACAGCCCCCCCCCACCCCCGTTTGGGGAGCTGGGAGCAGTGCCCATCTGTTTGGGAGGCTGGCTGGCTTAGTATATGGAGCACCGGGGTGGGGATGGGGGGTGGGGGGGAGGAGGGAGAGAGATTTGATTGGCAACAGCAGCTTTTAGGAAGGGCGATGGTAAATAGAGTCCCAGGGCTTCAATGACTTGGACGGCTGCCTGTTCTGGGGACTGACAGCTGTGGTTGTTTGTTCCTCTCTGGTTGAAATGTTGCTGAAGGCTAGTCTGTGTCTCTGTGTGTGTGTGTGTGAGTGTGGGTGAGGTGGAGAATAAGGTGCTGTGGTGAGGAGCCGAGACTCCCCTCGGGGTGGGGGTAGAGGGGTGTTAGGTGGGGGTGGGCGCACGCCTTGGGGGTGGCAACAGTCGCCACAGGACAGTGTGCGTGCGGGTTTCTGGGATCTGGCAGCTCTAGGGAATGCTGAGGTTTGTCTCGGAGGGTGCCAGTGTCGCTGAGGGTGACAGGAGACAGAGGCACGTCCCACGACCTGAATGGGGTGGCAGGCCAACAGAAATATCGCAGGGGAGAATGGGAGCAGGGTTTAAGAAAGACTCTGTGTCTCAGAGGCCCGCTGAGGTGCCGTCGGATCTGGGTGTTGTTTGGCATATGTGTTGCATCTGCGATGCTTGTTTGCCATCAGTAGATCTCTGCTTGCCCTTTGCTTGGATGTTGTCTGTCTCTTGCACAGACGCAGACATGCACACGGCTCTTTCCTTCTGGGTGTCTGTTCTCACCCCCTGCCAAATCCCCAAGGAGCTGTCTCCACATGTGAAGGAAAAGGGGGGGCCGATGGCTGGGAAGGGTCAGCCATAAGTTGGTCCATTTCCTTCTCCTGCGTGCTCCACGCCCCCCCAACATCCTCTGCCCTAGCTCTCCCGGCTGTGCGGAGCTGACATTTCACGGAGGGCCCTTTCTCCGCTCTCCCTGCCGGTTTGGTTTTTGGAAAGGCAATGAGAACTGAGTGCTGGGTCTTTCGACTGTAGGTGGAACAGAACCTGGAGCGCACCTACTGAGGGCTGCTCCATTTGGAAAGGGATCGTTGAGCGCCATACCGCCCATTCGAATGTCTGATTCTCAGTTGCACTAAGGACCCTTTACCCATCTCTGTCTGCACAAAGGGGCCCGAGGCCCGGCTGAAACACAGATTTTGCACCCCTAACTGACCTAGTTATTCTGTTACAATTCCTCCCCCCCCCGATATAGTTGCATCTGAAGAAATGAGGTTTTTTACCCATGAAAGCTTATGCCCAATAAATCTGTTAGTCTTTAAGGTGCCACCGGACTCCTCGTTGTTTTTGTGGATACAGACTAACATGGCTACCCCTCTGATAGTTACACCAGGACAACTACTAGAGTGGGTACAGTTATAAAGGTACCTTTATACTGGGATATTTATTCTCCTGTAGCTATACCAGTATAAGCACCTTTATCCTGGTATCACTGCATTTACACTAAGGGAGGGGTATATATCACTTTAACAATATTGCTATAATTAAAGTGGTACAATTTGTGCCTTGAACTATTTTTCTCTCTGTCTGGGCAAATGTGTTATAGATGGACAGGGCCTGGTTCTCCGTTGTCCGACAACTTGCGTAGGCTCTGGAGGGAGAGACGCATTCTCCCCCCATACCCCGCGAACCAGCTCCTAGAACGGCTCCAGTCAGCAAGGTGCTAAGAACCCTGCGAAACACCCCCTGAAATCCTAGTGTCAAACCCGGGTCACTGCAACGTGGCTGCGGCTAGACAGGTCTGGAGGGTGCGTGGCTCTGCTGTGGGGGTGTTCAGCAAACGCAGGTTCAGTGCACCCCCTCCGGCCTTGATTCAGCAAAGCAGTGAAGTCCGTGCTTCACTGTTAGCGTGCGATATTGAAGTCAAGGCCACTCCCCTGCTTAAAGTGAAGCAGGTGTTGAAGTGTTAAGCGGAACGGAAGCCTCACAAAGTGGAGGTAACGAAAGGTGCCATTCTGCTCTGGTAGCAATTAGCACCCACCTGGCACTGGTATAAATAACAACTCAGGTGAAAAGCAGAGGAGTTTGCACCACCCTGGATTCCCTGTATGACCTTGGACAAAGCCTTGTCTAGACGTTAAAGTCTTAGCGATATAACACTTTTTTGGGGGGAGGGCGGGAGGTGAGGGGTGTGATTTTATTTTTTACCGAAATAATTATGCCGATAAAAGCCCCCGTGTGACTGAGTTATACTGAACTAGCTTATTTTGCTTCCTAAACTGCAGTGTGTTGTACTGATATAAGCACTTTGATGCCGCTATAATTGCATCCACAGTGGAGGTTTTTTTTTTTTTGCCGCTTTTATTATGCTGGTATAAAATCAGAAAACTTTAGAGCTGGAAGGGACCTCACGAGGTCATCTAGTCCCAGCCCCCTGCGCTGAGCCAGGACCAAGTAAACCTAGACCATCCCTGACAGGCGTTTGTCCAGCGTGTTCTGAAAAACCTCCAATGACAGGGATTCCACAACCTCCTTTGGACGTCTTAACTCCCCTTAGAGTGAGAGAGTTTTTCCTAATATCCTAAATCTCCCTGCAAATTGGGCTGGTTGTATCCTTGGTGGACGTGGGGGAACAATTGATCACTGTCTTCTTTCTGTCAACATTTTGCTGTTCTCATGTTCCTTCTCAGTCTTCCCTTCTCTACGCTAAACATGCCCATTTCGTTCAAGCTTTCCTCATAGGTCATGTATAATTAAAGCAGTACTACTTGTCAGTGTTCACAGGTCCTCGCTGTCCCTATGCCTCATTTTCCTCATCTGTAAAATGGGCATAATAATAGCTCTCTATCTCATCCTTTGATGTCTGTCTATTTAGAGTATAAGGCTTTTGGACCAGGGACTGTCTCTTAGTTTTATTACTGAACATTTGTACTGTGGTAGTGCCTAGAGGCCGATCAGACCTAGATCCCATTGTCCTAGCTTGCCGTGTAAACCTATAGCAAATGACAAGTCCCTGCCCCCAAAGAATTGAGACTTAAAGACATAACCGGTGGCTGTGATAGGCGGGGTGTCAATATGTGGGAGAGGGCAAGGTAACAAAAATAATAAAACGTGCACAATGCTTAGCCAGTTGGGAACAGTAATTGGAATGGCCTTGGAATGCATGACTCTGTTAATGTAGTCGTGTGTGTGTGTGTGTGTAACCTAGTACAGTAGCAATACCTAACCCCCATCTAGCGCTTCTCCTTAGTAGATCTCACAGCCCAAAAGAGGTCAGTTACCATTATCCACAAGGGAGCTGTGATCTCAGTTAGAGTGTCTGGACCTCACCATAACACTCCCAAAAAATAATAATCAGGGGAGAGAGAACAGGTCGCTGTTAAATATGTGTATCTAAAGGAAATGCTTCTTTTTTTTTTTTAAATATGTTGAAACAGTTTCAGATTTTCTTTTCCCGAGTTGTTTCTCTCTGTTAAATTACTTTTGTGTGTATGAAAATCAGTATTTGGACGTTGGTGTCTCTAAATTCGTGTTTGTTGTCGACAGGGTGCTAGCCTGGGATGCTCCATTCTCCTGGCTTTGCTACTGACCAGGAACATCTCTGTGCGCCTGTTTTCACTCCCACTCTTGGTCTGTTTTCATTGCAAGTTCTTTGGAATAATAATACCACCACCTAGCTTTTGTACAGTGCTTTACAAAGGTCCGTTTCATTAGCCCCATTTTACAGGTGGGGAAACTGAAGCAGAGAATGAGGACAGGGCTTGTCCAGTGTCAGATGGCAGCAGAGGCAAGAACGAAATTCAGGTCTCTGGAGTCCTAGTCTGGTGCTTTATCCACTAGGCCACACTGTCTTTTGCTGGGGCTTAACCTGTGTGCAGAACTTGCTCTGATCTAACTAACCGTGTTTTTAAATTAATGTACTTACATTGGGGTGACTCCCTGGCCGTAAATTGGTTTAGAAAAGTCCACAGAAGGCGATTGCAGTGACTGAGCTAAAAGCTAATCTCCACACGCATCTCCACTGAAATAACAGATAGTGTGAATTAAAACCAGGGCTGATTGTCATTTACGCTAAAGCCGTGTCTACACTACAGGCATTACAGTGGCTCTACCCCTCGCCCCAGCCCCAACTTCCCAGCAGCATAAAAGGGCCTTTCACTGGGGATGTTGTAACTTACACTCGTTTTCAGGCTGATGCAACGGGGCCAGAACGTAAATGAATATGGAATAAGAATTCCCCCACTGGGTAGCTTGGAAAAAAGGAGTGTTCTTAATTCGAGTTAGGGCTTGTCTACATGGGGAAAGTTAATCCAAAGTAACTAGGGGTATGTCTACACTACAGCGGCTACGGCCGCTGCATTGACCTTGCTGCATCTACAGCTGGGGTTAGGTTGACCTAGCTACGGTGCATACAGGGCCCAAATTTTTTCATAGTTTTAATTGTACAGGAGACCCCCACATGTGACTTTGAAGCGGATTAGTTAAACTGCATTAAATCCTTGTGTGAACGCTGTTCTTCCGAATGAAAGTGGCCTTCATTTGGTTCCAAAAGTAAATTTAAAATAAATCAAATTAAGGTCATTTAATTCTGAATGAGGGTGCTCGCACAGGGGTTGAGTATGGTTGGAATAATCCACTTCAAATTGACACCTCTCCTTAATTCAGATTCATTTTCCTGGATGGCTCCCTGTAGACAAACCTTTAATTGATTTAAAAACCGATTGAATTAAATCAGTGCCATTTCTGTGTGTAGAGAAAGTCCTGTTTACTTGTACAGCCCCTAGCACAGTGGGGTGCTGATCTTGGTTGGTGTGACTGCCGTTCAAATAAGGAATAATAATAAGTAGGCCATCAGAGTTAAGATGGCACAGATCAGCCTACGGCTTCCTAAGAAGTGGCATTTGATACTTCTCTCTCTCTGGCATTTCTCTCTTCTTTTTTAAAAATTACATAAACCTATCAATAAAGAGCTGTATTTTGTTAAACATCTGGTTTGAGCAGAGCTTCGGCGATGTTGGGAGACCTCTAGGCTGACCTTTTTTTAGTATTTTTTTTTTTTTTTATTAAAGAAGCAGTTTGCTGCGTGTGGTGCTTTTCCCTTTAAGGTGAATCTAGTCCTCTTCCGACTGTCGTCTGCCAGCAGCTCTCCCTTCGCAGATCTGTCGTTTTCAATCTTTCACTCTGCCGTCACGTGCTCCATCCTTTTTCTTTGCACTTGTTTGCTTACAGCTTTTTTTTTTTTCCCTCCTGTTTAAAACAACAATCGTTCTTGTTGATAATAAAAAGCATGGGGGCTATAAAATAAATCTTTCTGCAAAAAGTATCCAGGAATGTATTCAAACCACTTTATTCTCTGGACTGGGCAACTGACTAGTGCTTTCTAAAGCCTGGAGCAGAAGGGCTAGGTGAAGTGTGTGTGGGTGGGGGGGAGGAACATGTGGGGGGGGAATGGCCCAACCTCTTAGAACTGCTCTATACTAAAAACGTTTACTGGGAAAGCTTGCCAAATTCCCACAATTCTCAGAGAGACATGTGGGTATCCCATGATATTGTTAGTTCTTTGGGGGCAAGAATGGTCATTGTGTTCTCTTTTTATACAGCACCTGGCACGATGGGGCATGACTGATGCTCTTGGGCACCCCCACAATATAATAATTGTACACAGCAGTGGCCCACTCTATGCAGTAACAATTTCCCACAAGGCAGTGCACCTGACCGAGGGGAGAGGGGGGGACGACACTGGGATGCCCACCCACAATGCACTACGCTTGGTGCTGACGAACCAGGAGCTATATGGACATAAGGCACCAAGTGGTAGACTGTGAATGCACTTTTCCAAAATAGTTTTGTCCGTGGCACTGTGCCGGCAAAACTTTTGCCAGTGAACCTTCCTACTGTAGGAAAAGCCCATTCAGCCTGAGTTTGCAGAGAGCCTGGAACAATAGCTCTAAAGTGTCAATTGTCCCATTCATTTAAACGGATGCTAACTTAGATGCTCAGGATGCATTAAATGTCGACACTGGTAAGTATTTCTCTGTTCGACTAAATATGTTAGAAAGGAGAGGGAAGATCAAATTATACTATAGCTCTTTTGAGCCATAGCTCTCAAAGTACGTTACAAAGGAGGTCAGTATCATCAGTCCCCCAAGGGGAAACTGAGGCACAGAGGTGCAGTGACTCGCCTTAGATCACCGAGTAGGCCAGCGGCAGGGCCAGGACCTCAGCTCTCTTGAGTCCCTATCCGCTAGGCCAGACTGCCAGTTATGAAGGATTTCCCAAAGGGGTGTGTGTGAGGCACTAGCTGGTGAAGGGAGAAAGACAGGTGAATGTGTCAGCCACGCTTTGAGGCACGGCTCTGAGCTGGGGTCGGCTCCATCGCCCGAGGCGTCATCCCACTGATTCTGAAACGTTCCCAGCTCTTAACCAACTCCTCTGCTGAAACAGCCAGGGATGCGCCGAGCGTCAGAGATGCGTGTGTAACTCACTGCTCTGTGACAAGCAGGTCATAGATTATTCCTGCAACGCGCAATTAAGCGCTGGGCTTTCTAGAGGCCGAGTGTGTACGTCTCGCCAGTGGAGCTGGAACTCTGCCACGCTTTGGCTAGTATTGCGCTGTGTAAATGTCTCAGCCCCTACCTGATACCTGTGCTGTGTTTGTATAGAGAGGAACTGAAGCCATAGACCTTATAATCAATGCCAGAAAACCTGATGCCCTCTTTCCCTGCTTCTGAGTAAAGATCCAAAAAACAGTAGATACTCTTATGACTACGATTTTATTCTTTGTATCAAACTGATACTTACTAACATGCTATGAAGAATGGTGAAACTAAAATGGAGGGCCTGAATTCTTTCCTGCTGGTAGCATTTTGGGTTCTTAAACAGGGTATGCTTGAGAGCTTCATTCGCCCAACGCCCCTTTCCACTATCAGAGCGGTGTCAAGAGATCTTATCGTAAATGAGAATCTGGTCCCAGGCAATTAAAATAAGAACCCTGTCTTGCAAACAGTTTACATGTATGTGTAACTATACTCCTGCGACTAATCTCATTGAAGTCAATGGGACGACTTGCTGGAGTAAAATTGCTCATTTGCGTCAGCGTTTGCGGGAACAAGGTCTAAAGAGCTTTTTTTGGGGGAGCGGTGATATTTTAGGCATGATTTTAAAAACTGTGATCTGACCTTTGCACTCCGGCCCCATTGCAGCATAAAGGGGATTTTAAGTGAGGTGACCAAGGACGTGTCTACACAACAGTGGCTATAACGGCATAGCTACAGTGCATTAACTACAGTGGCATAGCCCCATAACATAGACGCACCCTACAGCGACAGAAGAGGCTTTCCTGCCATTGTAGGAAACATTCTTCCGTTGACCTAGCTGCATCTAAACATAGCTACGGCGCTCAGAGGTTTGGATTTTTCCCATCCTGAAGTATTGTAGCCATGTCAAACTAAATTCTAAGTGTAGACCGGACCTGTAATTTACATCCAGAGCAGACGAAAGGGGCCTTAATATAAATGTGAATCAGGCCCTTTAAATCAGTAGTAATTAGGGTCTTTCCGGGGAAGAAGAAGGAGACGTTCCCTAGCGGGCGGTGGTTGTTTTTCGAATGGTACCCTGTTTGAAGCAGTTCATAGCTTTGAAAAGTTGTCACTCCACCAGAGATGTGTTGGTGGGCAGAGTGCAGGTGAGAGCGCTAAAGAGGCATGAAAGGTATCACGTGGCTCTCCATGAGGCACAAATTAGTGATTTCCGCAGTAGTTGTCTCATGGACATCATCCCTCCGTATGGGGCAAATACTGTATAGACCAGTGATTTGTTTGTAAAGTGCACTGAGGTAAAAGGCATCATGTTATTTTAAATTTAAACCCCTTAGGGTGAATGCTAGTTGGGGTAGGAATCGCAGGTGTGAATTTGCCCCATTTATTTTCACTAGGAAACTTACAGTTTCCTTTGTTTGTTCAGTGGATGGCACCCATCAACAGTATCCCATTCCAGGTGTGTTAACTGGAGCCTAAATGGGTGCGTCTACATTTGAGCGGGGAGGTGTCCTTCCCAGCTGGCATGGGCCTACCTGTGCTATCTTGAGCTAGCATGCTAAAAATAGCCATGTGGCGGGGTGGCATTTGAACCCCCTGGGTATGTACTTGGGTACCTAGTCTGAGCCGCCACCCATGCTGTCCTGGCCACCCGCCTACTTTTAGCACGCTAGGTCTGCTTGAGCTACTGAGGGCAACTCTGCGTGAGCTGGGAATCACACCTCTCCGCTCAAATGCAACGCACCCGATAGCTTGGTCTTGCTGTTCTTTTTAAGTAGGTCAGATCCTCGGCTCATGTAAACCGGTGCCACGCCATTGACGTCTAGGGGGCTACGCTGGTTTACACTCGCAGAAGGGATCTGGCTGGTACAGGATCAGCTGAAGTCATTGTTAGTGCAAAAGCAGCGTCTCAAGATGGTTAATAGACTGACAAAGCCAACTGCCTGCTTTCTCTGGGCCTTAAAGGAGCTGTTTGCAAAGCTTGCATGCTATTGCTTCTGTCTCACGGCCCCAAAGGGTTCTAAGATGCACTTTTACTTTATGTGGAGTAAATTGATGAAATAGTTTGGAATGGGTGACTAAATGACGATATAACCGTGTTATAGACGTCGTCACTATTGACGATCTGTATTGTGCCAGCGTCATGGACCACGGCGTCTAGGTGCTATTGTAATACGAATACATAATAATAAGGAACAGAATCCAGTTCTCTTAGCGTCTTGTCTTGTGCTTTTAAACTCTGGACCATGTCCCCTTTAGTCAGTGCTTGGCAATCTGGAGGCAATTACAAAGAAGGGGTGTGTCTCAGGGCGTGGGATTTGTCATGAAACCAATCTCAGCGCGCCTATTGGTCAACACGACAGAGCCCTGTAATTTACGTGTCATGGAGCTGCCGAGCAGGTACCTTGTCCAATACAGGTCTTGATAACGCCACTGAATACATAGGTTGGTTCGTTGGCCTACCAAGTTATTACCCTGAAGTCTAGAAAGAAAACTGCCCTGCCGTGAAATGTTTGTGGGCCGATTCTTTCCTCTGGCTTCACTGGGGGTTAATCCTGTTTTCACACTGGTGTTTGGGAGACGGGAGCCAGGCTTGTGAGAGAGTTAAGTTTGGAGATTCCCTCCCCACGCACTAGTTTTCCTGACAGTCGTGATCTCTCTAATTATAATTGAATGGGACCTCACTCTGCAGGCATCCCTCTGGCATGCAACTTTCCTTGAAATCAGTGGACAGTTGGCAGGACTGGGCCCCTGTCTTTCAGTGTTGGGGACAGTTCTCATCTTCGGCTGAATCTGAAAGTTATTGTCATCTGTCTTACAGCTGTTCCTCAAAACGCCATTGTGTTAGGCTATACAGAGCATGAGAGAGTCCTTGCTTCAGAGAGCTTACTGTTTGATTAGTCAAGGCCAACAAGGATTATTGTCCCCATTTTACAGGTGGAAAACTGAGGCACAGAGTAGCTCAGCAATTTGCCCAGGAGAGTCTGTGACAGAGCCAGAAATTGAATGCAACCTCCTGGAGCCCTAGGCCAGTGTCTTGACCACAAGACCAGCCCACTGTTGTGCTGTGTCTCTTGTTGTGACAGATGTCACCAGGTGGCACTGTTACACACAGTTTTCCAAGTTCTCCTTGTGCGAGCAAGTTTTTAGTCTTGGAAGGAAAGCTTGTGTTGCTGTTGGCTGAGTTACAAGGTTCTCTGTAGAGAAAGTGGTTGCAAGCAGATGGAAGGTTTAATTTTTGCTAGAGTCAGCTCTTGGGACGGCGTTGCGGCATTGCTATTGAGGTGAGATCTCTGGAAGATATGTGTAAATAAAGCAAGCGACACTTAGAACATACCCAGACTTTACGCCACTAACTTCTGTTCCCCTGGGAGGCCGATGTGCAAAGGCCATAGATACCTGCTACTGCCCATCAGAGAGATGACGGTCGTGTCAGAACACGACACCGGTGTTGGAAAAAGGAGCATCAATATTCCTGTTGTTCTAGCACGGCTTATGAGCTGTTGAAAACTAGATGCTTGAGAAATAGTAAATGCCATTGAGGAGAGCATAAGCCCCAGTTTAAGTGGCACATACGTACTGCATAGGGATTGTGAATTTCACCCTTTAAAGCCATGGTGGTGTGTGCAAAAGGAAAATTTTTGTGTAATGCATACACCGGCTCTGGCATTTGCCAGCCGCACAACTAAGAAATATGCTGGCCAAAGACCTGAGCCTCTCATGCATGAAATCATGTCATTATTAATGGTACTTATATATCCATATCCATCTATATCTATATATACTGCAGTTCACAGACCTTGATGAATAACTTACTGGAAACCCAGTGCATTAAGTCATGTGTTTGCACTGAGAACCGAGTCTCTCCTACAATTCTCACGCTGCCCAGGGTCCTGGCAAAGGGGTGAAGTGCCAGGAAGTTTGTCGCTTGGGCCCCCGGGTGTGGTTATGTCAGGGTGCACCAAGCACACCCTTGAGACTTGCCCCTTGCTCTTACGAAAACTCTGTTATGGAAGCAGATTGTTTTGATGACTGGGTCAGATGGGGTCAGACGGGTCCCCAAATGCTAGTGTACTGCACTGGAAAGGGGGTTTTGTTGGGTTGTTTTTTGCTTTTTGGGTAACGTTTATGCTGATGCTATTTAGTTCTGATTTATAAAATGAAACTGCATCCCATGCATGGGCTGAACCCCAGGCAAATTCAGTGCAATGCAACTTGATTTGCAGGTGTAAATGGAGAGGAAGGATGGCCCAGTGGTGAAGGCACTGGAACGGCAGCTGGGGGACCCGTCTTCGGTTCACATCTCAGCGGTGGGCTGGATTTTCAAGGATGGAGTGCCCAGAAGTGGGGCTTCCCCCCCCGCTAAATAGTCCAGCTCTTGTTTAGGCACCTAAATAAAGGCCAGATTTGGGGGGAGGGCTAGCTCAGTGGTTTGAGCATTGGCCTGCTAAATCCAGGGTTGTGAGTTCAATCCTTGAGGGGGCCACTTAGGGATCTGGGGCAAAAATCCGTCTGGGGATTGGTCCTGCTTTGAGCAGGGGGTTGGACTAGATGATCTTCTGAGGTCCCTTCCAACCCTGATATTCTATGATTCTGGCCATGTTTTCAAGAGCTCCATACCCAACGTGCTTTTGAGAATTTAGCCCCGGGTGACTGGCCAGGAGTCAAACCCGGATCTACTGAGCCCCATTCTGGTCCTTTAACCACAAGCTCAACCCTTCCTTGACACCCGTACAGCCGTCCTTCCTACCGGCTTGCAAGATGCCACGTAGAAAGCTGACAGTCGTAGCTCTTTTCTACTCATTTGCTCCTAGTATCCGAAGCCCAATCCCAAAGATGCTGCCCAGAGCTCTAGCTGGGGACTGCTACCTCCTCACCCTGCAGAAATCTGTCGCCTTGATCTGCGGGGGGGAGAGGGGAGACGTGTATCTATAAGATCCTTGCTTTTTAAAACAGAAGCGGACCAGATGGTCTAAGCGGGATCCTTGTTGCTTGAGCAACCACGTCTCTCTTCCTAGGCAGCTGGTGGCTTGTATGGTTCTTGCTCCCTGCACCAACCGACTGGAAGGGGGCTGCTGCTGTCCTTTCGCGTGGGGGTGGTGCTCGGTGAAAAGCTGCCACGTGGCATTTAGCAGCATGGAAGCACATTCCCCAGTTCTTTTCGCTCAGGGTGCACACGCAAGTTCCTGTTTTAACTGGACACTGGTGCATGTCCCTCCGCCACAAGCAGAAGGAGGTGCCTATTATTATTTATGATTTGTATTGCATGGACCCTATTGTGCCAGGCGCTGTACAAATACAGAAAAAAAAGACAGACCTGGCCCCACGGGGCTTACAGTCTAAGCTGTTGCAGTCATTTGCATCAGTACGAATTGAGAGTGAAAAACTGAGCATGATAGACTCGTTTTGCACTGGTCTAAATGACTGCATCAGGTGATGGGCAATCAGGGCTCTAATGTAGACAAGGTTGACACCAGCGCTGCAGGAATTGCACTGGTGCACATTACCAGGTCGGAAGCCAGGCACCGGTGCAAAACATGTCTCCACTAGGGGCTTGCCCAGAGGCAGCTGATCCCACCGTAGGCAAGGCCTAAGAGGAACTGCCTTCTTCAGGGTCGTTGTTATTTTGGGTGGCTCAGACTTAAAAGGAACATTATTCTTTTTAAAACATAAGCCGAGCCTCCTACATGTTACGGTACAGCAGCTCCGATCTGGCACGTCCGACGGGTGGGAGAAAGCAGCACACAATCAGATTGTTCTCTCTCCTCCATCCTTCCGTGAATCCTGTTGTGGTTCCCCTCCAACTTCTGATTCTAAGGAACCGTCTCTGAGTCACTTGGCAGAGGTGGGGTGGCCTGGGAAGTGTGAGATTGGCGTGGGATGGTCACAAAATCTAGGCTTGGTAAGCGGGTGGTTGGAGGAGCGTCGGGCGGTCACCTTTTTCTGCATACTGAAGGAGAAGGATGTGAGTGAAACATTGGAGGTTCCCAAAGGACTTCACGAACGGGCTCCCAATCGACTGTACAAACACAGAGCAGCTTGCAGTGGTTTTGAGGATTTCAAACGTCTCCTCCCTCCCGCCCTGGAAGCCATCTACCCCCCCGGAACTACTACATCTAAGCCCTTCCACTGTCCCATGGCAAACTCTTCCAGGGTGGGTAGGGGGCTGGTATATCCTTTGTGTTGCCAACCCCAAATGTTCAAAAATCATGAGTCAGGCTCCCCAAAATCATGCTTAAAAATGAGATAAAAATACATTTTTGGCTTCTTTTTATTTATCTTCTGGGTTTTGAGCCTTTGGGCTTCATAGATTTTAAAGCCAGATGGGACCATTAGACTCATCTGGTTGGGATGCATTGAGGTTAGGTTTGCAACTATGAGGGCTATTACTTGCTTTTGTTTTTTTCAGGTGAAAGCTAAGATTCTCAGATTCCCAGGGCTCCAGGAGGTGGGGCTTGAGGAAAAAAAAAAACAATTATCCCGAGACTTGCAGTAAAATCATGAGAGTTGGCAATGCTGTGTTTTGCATCCGTTTGAAAAGAACTGGAGAGCTGATTGTTTGTAATAACTGAGGTGTTAGAAGGTCTATCAGTTTGAAGAGGATTTTATTTAGATGAGTAGTGACAGCAGGTGGTACAAGAACATAGGAACAGTTGATGAAATAGAAAGAAGGCAAATTCTACACTGATAAAGGAAATCTGTGTTAAGGCAGCACATAATTAGACTGTGGAACCCATTGCCACATGATGTCATGGAGATCAAGGCCCAGATCCTCAACAGTATTTAGGCAACTAACTCCCACTGAAGTCAATGGGAGCTAGATGCCTAAATGCTCTGCAGATTTTAAGAAAACCTAAGGTACCCTGGTATGGGAGGAGGTACTCAGAACTCCTGGCATGGGGGAAGATTGGGAGGAGTTACAGGGAGATTGTAAGGTGGAATGCAAGGAGCCCCTGGTCACTTAGAAGTGCTATAAAACCTCATGCTTCAGGGCATAAAGCAACCTCTAACTGATCAGGGTCAGGAAGATACTTCCCTTAGGGACAGGTTATCCAATCACTGCAGGGATTCTTGCACCTTCCTCGGAAGTAGTTGGTACTGGCCACTGTTTTGAGAGGACTAAATGGATCGCTGGTCTGATGTGTCAGTTCCTATAGTCCTCAATGTCTTGCTGTGGTACTTGAAAAGGCCGGGAAGGTTGCTTTGCATATGATCTAGATCTGACACAATCCAACAGAGCAGATGTGGGGTCTTTTTGTTATGCAAATGCCAGTTGGCCCAGCTTCTCTAAGACGAGTCAGTTTTCAGGCAAACGTGGCAGCTCAGGACACTTCTAAAAGCAACCTTTCCATCTACACAACTGTTCCATTAGACTCAGGGGATAGATTTTTCAGAGCTCAGCTCCCATCAAGGCCAGGAGTTGGGTGCTGGGCTCTGTTGAAAACCCACTCCCAGTTCTGAGTGCTGAGAACTTAAAAATCTGGTTCCAGATCCCCATCTGATGTAAATACGCATCACTCCGTTGAAGTGCAGGGAGCTGTACTGATTTATACCATCTGAGGCTCTCATCCCAGGTGCTCTGCACCAGAGCAGATGCCGCTTTTCTCACCTCCTCTGCCAGGCTTCAGCTGTTGTGACTATCTGGGTGCGTGGGATTGAGTGGCAATGGGCTGAGGGCGTGTGGTGTCCCTTGGGCTTTCTGGCTTCCTTTGGGGCTTTGATGGAGGTCAAATCCAAGCAGGTGAGCTCAAGTTAGTGCTGAACAGTGCTGTCATTTGAGCCACAGCTGTGTGCCAAAAAGCTATAAGAATAGGCAAAAAGTATGGCCCGTCTCTTTTTTTCTAGGCACCGTATCTCTGGAACCTCTGCCCCAAGTGACCCCAAATTTGCACCACCGATCCTACCCTGAGCCCGGTTGAGGTGTAGCCATTTTCAAGACAATCTGCGCACCCAGGTGGATTTCAGCGCACTTTGAAACGTTGGTGTTTCACCTGGGAGTTCTGCTCAACCTTAACTAGGGTGCGGCAATATTTTTGAACAACCAACCGGCTTTAAATCAAATGATTAGTGCCCAGAGAGGGGTTTGCATCTGTTTAACTCAATCAGTTTAACAAAATCACCAGTCTAGTTAAACCGGTAAAACTTTGTATGTCATCCTAGTCCCTAATGTAGATGCGTTGCCCTTTAATCTTGCTCCCAGCAGATGCAAATAAGGACAAAGCTGCCTGGAGAATTTTGAGGCACAACACCCATTTATTGCAGCACGTCTCTAAATCCTCTGGATTTGAAAGTCTCAGTGTGAAAAATGCTCGCAACTGCCGGAGCCTTATCTATACTAGGGCGCCCATTGGTACAGCTGCAAAAAGATACCCTCGTGTCAGCTGGGTCTCTTTGCATGGGAGCTAATCTGCTCGCCTAGGCTTGAGATCAGGAGGGGGCTGGGGACCGTTGAAGTCAATGGAATTCCACCCAGGAGGAGCGTGGTTCAGAGATTTAATTGGTTTCTCCTTTTCCCCTAATGCTCCTTACCCCATTTTGCGAAGATCCTTGATAACCGCTTATATCGCATTGGGTGCATCCCTACAGCCCAGCAAGAGCTGGGAGTTGTTCAGAGACCGTTGTTAGAGACAGTCCCTGCCCCAAACAGGTTGTAATTTAAACAGACGAAGAACGGATTATTATCAGATAGGGAGCTAGAGCTCTGGGAGATTAATTGACTCACCCAGGGAGTCCATCGGGGTGTGACTGCTACATGGATTTGCATACGCGTGCTAGCTCCAATCTAGCTACCTCTCCTCTAGCTAGCACGGCTGAAAAGAGGACACAGCGGAAGAAGCTAGCAACACAAGGGCCCCAGGTGCTGCCGTGTCTTCACTGCTATATTGAGCCCCGCTAGCTAGCGTGGGTTTCCCAACCCAGGCTGTAATCCGATCTCCGGAGATATTGCAGACACGCCCCATGACGGGAGCAGAAATCGAACCCGCGTCTCCTGAACCTCAGCGCAGGGCCTGAGCGACAAAGCTGCCCTTCGTCTCTAGCGGCCGTCTGGTTTGAGCCCATGTGTTTTTGCCTTCGTCACAGTTTTGGTTCCTCTGCTAACAAATGATAGCATCACAGTCATTTCCATGGCAACGCTCTGGGATGCTTAAAAAAAAAAAAAAAGAACCCCAATCCCCCCTCCCCCACTGGATTATGACTTCACTGAAGGATCAGGCTGACGGGGAATCTGGGTCACAGTGGGAGGAAGCTTGTCCTCCGGTGTCTCTTCAGTAATTCCTAATGCTATCCGGGCAGCGCTGAATGCTGCTGGCAAGGGAGAAAACAATTGAGGTGAGAAGGATATTTAGCACGTAGATTGTCCTTTTCAAGTATTAGCTCGTTTAATCTTTCCCAGTGCACTACGAGGCAGGGATTATAATGGGCTGGGTGGCTGCACGTGCATGTGTATGTAAGATTGGAATCAGAATGGCTCAACTGTGTGTCATTGGCCCTATACTGCTAGCAGCAAGTGGGGATTCTCCTTTAGCTCAACCATCAGCTTGCAGCAGGAAGAGAGAGCTCTTAACATGAGCTTTTGCAGCAGGAAGAGAGAGGCTAGGATGATGCGGAGTAAAGGGGCCAGAACACAGCTAAGAATCAATGCCCAGGTCTCTTGGCTCCCAGCCCAGTGCCCAAATCACTGGATCATTCCGAGCCACCGCCCTATGTTAAAAAGAGGGCCATATAGGGTATTACAGCAAACATGGAAGCCACCCTTGCGATGAGAGGGGCTGACTCTCCTAGGTGGTATATGAATGAGATCTTGTTAGATTCTCTAGGCGTAAGCCCCAGGAAAGAATATACTTAGTAAGTTAAGTATTCCCACCAGAAATCTTGGATCTTGAACAAAAGTCTTTATATTGCGAGGCGCGCAGTGTTGGCAGGAGCGACAGAAACACTTCTTTTTTTTTTTTTTGCCTCCGCAGTTTGTACATTGCAAGTTTTCTCTCATCCCCCAAAATAAACACTTATTTTTTTTTCCACACCCCCGGAGCCGCTGTTGCTCATGGCAGGTTGCCCAGACTCCGTAGGAACTCGGAAAAGCTGCAGCATCCAGGGCCTAACTTTGCTCTGGGTTTTCAGTCCTAAGGGGATAAAATGGGAGGGCATTTTGTTTCTTTTTCCTGAAGTTTTAGAGACTTTCCCACCAGGCGAGACAAGCATGTTGCTGGACCAGGGCAGCAAATTTCCTCTGTAAGTTTCCAGCCTCAATTTCCCTAATCTTTGGCCTCTTTAAAATTCAATTGCCTCTTGTATGTTGATTGTTTTGAAACCAGTGGACACCAAAGGCAGCCTGCGTCCCCTGGCTCACCGGCGTTTGTCTTGGGACAACAGGGTGGGGATGTACCATGTGACGTCTTCACTCCCGTTGGACCCGAGAGACAGTTGTGTCTCCTTACCGGGCAATTTGAGTTGAGCTCAGAGGTGGTAGCAGATGCCTGATGTGTTTTTTGGGTAACAAGGGACAACGTTGGATGAGATCTCCCCTTCTATCTAGATTTCATTAAAAGCCAGAATTCTATTTCTGGGCCTCATCTTCCCCCCCGCCATGCTAATTTCCCCCTACTGTTACTCACACCTTCTTGTCAACTGTTTGAAATGGGCCACCCTGATTGCCACGACAAAAGTGATTTTTCCTCCTGTTGATAATATCCCACTTTAATTGAATTGTCTCGTTAGAATTGGTAAGGCAACTCTCATCTTTTCATGTACTGTGTCTCTATACCTTCCTACTGTATTTTCCACTCCATGCATCTGATGAAGTGGGTTTTAGCCCACGAAAGCTTATGCCCAAATACATTTGTTAGTCTCTACGGTGCCACAAGGACTCCTCGTTGTTAAGGCTAGAATGGTTATTAGAGCATCCAGTCCAGGGGTTCTCAAACTTCACTGCACTGTGACCCCCGTCTGACAGTAAAGTTACTACATGACCCCTGGGGAGAGGGGGGTCGGAGCCCTGCCACCCCAGGAGGCGGGAGAGGGGACTGTAGCCCAAGCCCCATTGCCCCAGGTGGGGGGTGAAGCTCAGGGTTTAGCTACAGCCCTGGGTCCCAGCAAATCTAATGCTGGCCCTGGCGACCCTATAAAAATGGGGTCGGGACCCAGTTTGGGCTCTTGACCCGCAGTTTGGGAACCGCTGATCTAGCCTGTATAAGAGAGGCCACAGAGTTTTCCCCATTTCCTCTGTATTGAGCCCAATCACTTGTGTTTGACTGAAACTTTCTCCTCCAGAAAGGCATCCAGAGATGGAAAATCCACCGCTTCCCTTGATAGTTTGTAAAAGTCACTGCTCAATGTAACTCGGGGCCGGAAGTAGCATGGATCACACTGGAAAAGAGTGGCACTTTCAGTCATCCAGTAAGACTGTTTGGGTGCCTCTACTGTGTATTTCCAGACCCTGAATGTGTTTCTTTGCTGTTTTGCCTTAACTCTGAATTCCCTGGCTTTGCAAGGCTTATTCTGGGGATAATTGCAGCATTCCGGGGATTGATTTGTATTCTTGAATTACGGAGAGGTGTTCTCGGCCTTGCAGTGTTGTTGTCTTTTGTCTTCGAACATAATTTAAGGGGCTGAATTGCATTTACGCTAAAGGCCCTCTTTATAATGTAAAGGGACGCTCACTTTGGAGCCGCTTTCCCGAGCAGTCTGAAGGGGTCTTAGTGCAAATGACAACGAACACCTTCATCTGCAGTTATCAGCTTTGTCTGCACTGAGCGCCAAGCCCATTTTAGCCAGAACTGGGCACGAGGGATTTAAGAAAATGACCAATTATGAGGTATGATGGCATTGTACAAAAACACTTTTTACCCTGTGTAACCTTAGGAAACCCATAAGGCACTGGATTGGTGTTACTTCTTAAAGTAGATTGTTAGTTATTATTTGTATTGATAATACTTTCAAAGTGCGTTAAGATAAACCGGAACACCACACCCTTATTCTGGAACAAGAGGATCTACACATGGATTTATTCAGACATAGTAATTCCCGAATAGCTCGAAGTACAGCATAGGTAAGAGAAGATGGAAGGCCCCTCCACACCACACCTGAAGTCAGGTGTCACTGTAATTTACTGTCATTTGAAGTCTCCTCTCTGTGTGAAAGGGATGTAGTGTAAATATGAATCTGGGAGAAAGTATTATTATCCCCATTTTACAGAGGGGGACCTGAGGCACCAAGAAAGAAAGGTCCTGATGCTCTCTGTTGGTTTGAATCTTGCACAGTCTGCGTTGCGCTCATGTAATATTCTGCCATTCTGATCGGGAATTGGCATTTCACGCTTACTGCGCACTGGCGTAGGGCAGGGTGAATTGGGCGTGGAGGGCCAGACTTTCAAGGGTTCAGAGCCCATGAGTGGGGCTAGATTCTCAAAAGCGTTCAGTGCCCATTTTGGCCCTAAATAAGGGTCAGATCCAGAAAAGAGTGCAGTGCCCAGCATTCCGAGCGCTCTTGAAAACCTGGCTCCAAAAGTACGTCTACACTGCACTGTAAACCTGGGTCTCTGGGACCCGGGCTTGTGGACTCGGTGTTTCTAAGCCCACATTTGAGCATCCACGTTGCCTTGTAAACCTGGGTTTACAGTTGGTGGGCCCGGGTCTCACAGCCCTGCTAACGCGTCCATACTGCGTTACGGAGACCTTTTGATGTTGGTCTGCGCCTTGAGTCAGAGCCCGGGCTTAGTCTGCAGTGTAAACACACCCTAAGTGACTTGCCCAAGGTCACATAGGGATCCTGTAGCAGAGTGTGGAATTGAACTTTGGTCTCCTGAGGGCCCCCAGTACATGAACAACAAACGTTATCCTCGGCATGATGCCGTACTTCCCAAAGTCAGGGCAAGTGACGCACAGACGTAAATTACAAAGTGCTCGGCGTTGAGGTGACGCTTCTATTTTTGGATTGAAAATTAGCAAACAAGTCGGCTGGCCAGATCTCTGCAGGGAGAGAATCCCAGGAAAGTAGGGGGCAAAGGCTCTGTGTTGTGGATGCAGTTAGGGGGAGAGCTGGCTTGTTCCAGATCCTGACGCAAACTTGGAGAATGCGCAAGAGCTGGGACCCAAAGAAAAGATGGCGAGAGAGGCATAAAGCACCACCAAGGTGACCTGAGGAGGACAGGAATAAACTAGGTTAGTCAGAACCAAGGGAACGGGGCTGGAAGGGACTGCCTGGGTCTCTGCTCTCGCAAGGCTGCCCCGTCATATATTCCCATTCATAAACTGATCAAGCTCCATCTTCCAGCTAGTTAGGTTGTTTGCCTCCTGCCGCTGTAGAACGGCTCTGCTGGTTAGAAACCTGCTCACTTCTTTCCCTACTGTGTGACGGATAAAGAAAGCCTGATTTTTTTTCCTTCTTCTTCTCCTTGATCTTTATTATTCTGTGTTTGTATGACACTAGCATCTAGAGGCCTTGGATGACATCAGGTCCCCATTGTAAGAGACTGTCCGTGTCCTTAAGATCTGACGACTTAAATAGATAAAGGGTGGGTCTGCCCCCCCTTTTTACAGATGGGGAACTAAGAATCAGCGAGATTAAGCGTTTTTTCCCAAGGTCACCTGGGGGGTCTGGGAACTGGACGGAGTTCTCATTGGTCCCAAGCTGAAAGAACCAGGGGTTCAAGTGGTACAATTAGGAAATATTGGGACCTAAATCTGGACCAGAAATAGAGGTTTATGCTGAATCACTGACCACCTGGGCTTGGTTCTTTAGCTTCAGCAGTGCAGGCTCCCGGATTCTAGATGCAACAGCTCCCAGGCTGAGTCTCTGCCCAGCACTGTGGATCTCTGAAGCTCAGGGTAGGTTTCCCAAATCAGGGTGACCCCTGTTAATCCAGGGTGGACTTTGTCCCTTTCTAGTGCCTGGTTACTGTATATCATCGATATGGACATCGTGGATGTGAGAGCCAACTGGAAGATCCATGATCATTGTGGGTGGAGAGAGTCCCGTTGATTTGGAAAGGCCGAGAGGGGCCGCTGACCCGGCTCACTTTGGTGAGGACGTTCCCAGTGCAGAGGAGGGCACGGGACACTTATTCTGCCCTCCCGCCCCAAATAAATACATAAATAAAACCCTCGCATGATTGGCATTTAGGTCGAGCAGAACTGCAGCCCTTGGGCTCAGGGTCCTTACCTCCCTAGGGACACATGGGGCCCCCAAAAGGGGCGGGGTGGAGGCAGGGCAGTATCTCTGCTTCACCCTTGTGGCTAGTGCAGCATAGTGAACTGCATATCAGTGGGGTGGAGCAGTGGGAATATGGCTTCTGTTGTGGGGATTTTAATAGGGATTCTGAGTCCAAGCCAGGGCTCCCTCTGGGACTCAGTCCTCCCGCTCTTTGTAAGAGCTGTGCTGAGATGAGATTTAGGTCCTGGAAACTCTGGTCCAAATGTCTGATGATTAATGGGATTGAATCTTAAGTTCCTAGTGATTTCATTTTGCGTCTGGTTTTCTCAAGGGTTGGTTTTGTTGTAGGTTGTTTTTTGGGACGCTCCATTCTGAGATCTGATAAGATAAGCGAAAGATGCCTGTGAAAAAAAATTGTTACCAGATAATTTATTTATACCTCCATGTGCGTCACTAGTAAACATCTGGATCTGCTCCAAATATCTTCATTTGATTTGTTTTAAAGTCTCTGACATGGATGTTTTCAAATTCCCTCCCATTCCTGCTCCCACCCCCCGCCCACCAGGAACAGTTTGTATGCGGGAGGAGGGGAGAGTGCTGAGAGCCATTGATCAAAATTGTAAACCCTGTATATGATGGAAACCACTTCAAACCAGGGCATGCTACCGCACCCTTCGTTCCACAACCCCTGCCCCCAGCCTTCCTTGGGTTACATCTGTTATTTACGACTTTACCAAAATTAGGGGTAGGGTGTTTTTTAAGGGGGCCTAAGGCAATTGGGCACCACCCACTCAACTCCTTATTGTGAGTCTAGTGATGTTTGGTGTCTTTCTTAAAGCCCCAGCTCCCGGACTCCTGTGAGAAGCTCAGCTCGCATTTTTGAAAATAAATAAATAAATCCCAAAAGTTTCTAGCTCTTGTGGTGGCAGAGAAAAGCTTGGAAAAGCTCTAACGCCAGCAGGCTAATAAAGAACACCCCCCAAATATTATTTTATTTCAAAGTCTCATGATTTTTTTAAGCTAATCTTATGGTTTTGAGGGCCCTGATCCAGGATTTTGGAGCACTTGGGCTTGGCACAGTCAGCTTCTTTGGGGCAGGGACTGTCTTTTTGTTCTGTATATACACAGCAGCACCTCGCTGGTCCATGACTAGGGGCTCCTCGGTACTATGGTAATACAAATAAACAGTAGTACCTCCCATTGAATGAGTTTGTCCATTCCCACCTACCTTAGGCCCCTTTGAAAACCGTTGAGTAACTTTACCATTGACACTAGGTACCCCGTCATCCTGCCCTTGTGCCGTCCTTTACGTCAATGCAAATCGGATACAAGGTGCCACCAGATCAGAAGGGTAGGGCCTGATTCGCCTTTGCGCTACGGCCCCTTTTGCGTCGCGCTAAGTGCTTAATCTGTGCCAGGGTTTGCCAGGACTGAGCCCTGGCACCTCTGGGCTTGGCCATTCATAGTCCTGGCCCCTCTGGGCTTTCTGCATCAGTTATGGCCCTCGGTATTTTGCTGCCCAGGGAAGAAAATGCCCCCCCCCAACAAAACAAAACAAAAGGCTGAGCAATGTGATGCCCCCTCCAGATGCTGATGTGGTACCTCCAGAAGTGGATGCCCAACGTGACTGTCCTGATCACCTGCACCTAAGACTGGCCCCCCTTTGCTTTAGTCTGGCTCTTTGCGGACTGACTGCACGAGACCCAAAACCCACGGTTCCCTACAAAGCCCCCAAGCCTGCAAACAGGGCGAGGAAAATCCCCAGAGAATTTCAAGTAACAGCTTGTGATTTTAACACCTTTTTCGATACCCCACAGTTAGAGAGGTGGGTTCCGCTGTGTGGCAGATCGTTTTTCTCTGCCGTGGGGAGGATGCGTAATCTCAAGCAGGTGCCTGCCTAGGTGAGTCATGCACAGGCAGAGGAAGATGTAAGGTACACCAGCTTAAACTCCCAGTGACCAGTCACCTATTGTCTGATTTTCAGAATGTCCAATCCCTTTGATTTCAATTGCTACTAAACTGGAAAGAATAGTTAAGATGTGAGGGACAGGGTGGCTAGGGCACCTGCGTGGGAGTCAGGACACCTGGGTTCTATTCGTGGCTCTGCTGCGTGACCTTGGGCAAGTCATTTCGCCTGTTTCCCCTCCAGTCTCTTTAGCCTGGAAGCTCTTTTGGGACAAACATGATGAGTCTGATTCTTAGGTACTCTAAAGCTGTGTCTGCACTAGGAGGAAAGGTGCATTTTTAACCCGTGTTAAGATAACCGGTGTTAAAATCTTAGTGAAGACAAGGCAGTTGTCATTTTAAACTGTTAGTCCAGGTAAACCCTAGTAGCGGAGTGGTGGGTTTACCTTGATTGGCTAATGTGTTAAAACTGCCTTGTCTTCACTAGGATTTTAACACAGGTTCGCTTAACTTGGGTTGGAAACGCACCTTTTTTTTTTCCCTTAAGAAGACAAGGACTAAATCCCCTTTACTCCACTACAGGGGCTTTTAAAAGGTGTCAGTTACGTTCACACTGATGCCAAGTCCCTTTTTTTTAAACCTTGCCAGAGCAGTGCAGATGAGAATTCCATGCCCCCCGACAGCTCAGTGTTTTTCCATTTTGCTGTGATGAAATCTACTGAGGATGGTGGAGCTGGTCAGCTGCCGCTTAGTCAATCCTAGACTCAATCCAGCCGACCACTCGGCGGGCCAGCTTAGAGTTCACTGGGGAAGCAATGAGAATGACATATTCTTGGGCAGCACACCGTCTGGAATACTAATGCGAGCTCCCAAGGGAAGAGATGTAAGAAGGTTCTAAAAACTCACGGCGGGAGGGGAGGGGGGGGCTGATTCTCTTTTATGCTAAGGCCCTTTTACACCGCTCTGGCAACGTAAAGGGGTCTTAAAGTGAGTCTAACTGCCAGGAAAGTGTAACGGGCCCTTAATGTATCTGACAGTCAGGCCCAAGATAATTATGGGATGCAGTCTCTAAAGAGAACCTGGCAGGCTAAATCAATTGCCATATTCATGTTACTGATGCATTATTAAAAATACACTACGTAGAGCTTTTCATCCGAGGCTTTTTGAAGGTGTTATCGGTATCTTCATCCCTGTTTCACAGTTGGGGAAACTGAGGTACAGAGAGGGGAAGTGACTTGCCCAAGGTCACCCAGTAGACCAGTGACAGAGCCAAAAATCGAATCCAGATACCTCATTCTCACTATTGCCAGTCCCAGCCATTGAAAAACCATGACTCTTGCCCCCAAAAGTCATGTGATTGGGATTAAAAATCATAGGATTTAAATAGTAAGAAATGTACGGTTTTTTCACTTGCCTTCTGGCTACCAAGCCTGTAGGGTCATGCTTTTAAGCTTTGCTGCATGATCTTGAGAGCTAGAAACTTTTTTTTTTGTCAAGGAAAGCTGAAATTCCCATATTATCTCCTGATTCCAGACGCTGGGAGCTTCAAGAAAGATGATTCCTTTGGCAAGACTCCCAGTAAAATCATGAGAGCTGGCAATGCTGTCGCTTCCTTCACCCTGCAGCAGGTCTGAGCATTTACGCCCGTGGAGAACGGGTGTAAAACAGTGTTCTGAATTCTCATGCATTCGGAGGCTGTTTGACATCGCTCTGACAGTATAAGGGAATCTTAAAGGGAGCCCAGCTCTCATTTACCCCCAGTTTCATGTTACTAGAGCAGTGTAAAATGGTCTTGATGTAAACGAGAATCCGGGCTTAGGAATGTTTGGAATTCCTTTTCTCCTGCAGCGTTTTGCACTGAGGGGCACGAAACCCTTTAAACCTTGCCTTTACTTTGCATAGCTGCCTGCTTCTGAACTGCTCAGCTCTCCGGCTCGGAGAGGGCAGTGCCTTTCAAATGCATCTCTTGTCTTTTCCTATCCCTATAATTAACATTGGCTCCCTGCCACCCTATACTGTACAATCCTGGAAAGAGGTCGCAGCCTCTTTTGAAATTCCTGGGAACGTAGCTACTTTCACAGCTGGGCAAACTGTGGCATTTTCGATGCGATAAGAAAAGGGGGAAAATGCAGCTCGCTCCCTAAAATAACTTAAGGGGGGGAGCATATTCGGCATCTGGATGTTCCCCCGCCGTACGTTGCTTGAAGGAACAAAATGATCCTCTTAAGTAACACGGCACAGCTGGGCCTACAAAGAGGCTGAAATTCCCAGCCGCCTTCAGCTTTTTGCAAGGTATCTGTACAAACCCAGAATGCCAAAGGAGGGAGTGGGTGCATGCAATGCTAGGGTTGTGTACATTTCAGTATAAATCTCACACCTAATGTGAATTGTGTATTACATGGGATTTTTTTTTTTTCTGTTTTGTTTTCCCCTCCCTCCCCTCTCCAGTTTTAGGGCTTGTCTAGACGTCGGGAAATTTGCAGCGGTGTAACTATAGCTACATAGTTCCCGGCTGCAAACTGCTAGAGTAGGGTGACCAGATGTCCCGATTTTATAGGGACAGTCCCGATTTTTGGGTCTTTTTCTTATATAGGCTCCTATTACCCCCCACCCCCTGTCCCGATTTTTCACATTTGCTGTCTGGTCACCCTATGCTAGAGCCTGACTGATTCTTTTTTACAGTGAGGCCGCTTTGCACTGTCACGCGTAAAGGGCCTTAAAGTGAATGTAAATTTAATTGGTTCAGTAACATTTGACACCCGCTTGGTACTGGCTCTGTTCAGCAGGAGACAAGTTATTCATGCATGTAAGGGTCAGAGTCTCCGTTAAGCTAAGACCCCTGTACACCTCTCTGAAAGCAACTCAGGGGAAGCGGTAGGGCCTAGTGGCTAAAACACTGGCCTGAGACTCAGGCTAAAACACTGGCCTGAGACTTGGGTTCCCTTCCCAGTGCCGCTGCGGGGCAAAACCCTTCCCTGCTCTGTGCCTCAGTTACCCCCTCCGTCAAATAGGGACCGTGACACTGCCCTCCTTTGTAAAGCGCTTTCAGATCGACTGATGAAAGGCTCCGTCTAAGCGTAAGTTGTTTTATTATTATATTCAAGCGAATTGTAGGACTGGAGGGGACCTCGAGATGTAATTTATGTCCAGAGTTGGGTCCAACGGCTTTAGTGTAGCTGAGGCTCATGCAGTAAAAATGATTAAAATCTATAGCGTGATGTGGTTAAGGTCCAATTTATAGTTTTAAATAAAACGTATTGTTCTGAGACTCATATACATTAAATGAAGGCCCGTCTACCCAGCTTTGCCAGGGTGTAGTTTTCACACATTTTAAGACCCCTTTATACTGCCAGGGTTGTGCGAAGGGGCCTTAGTCCTTACCCACAGGAGAAAGCTGTACTGATTTAACTTAATGTGATTTTTAAACCCATTTAGCTGAACTGGTGCAAACCCCTGTGTGGGCGCGCTCATTTGGGTTTAGCTGAAGTCAGTTAGGAATTGAATTAAGCTAAACCAAAAGAAGCCACTTTTTTTATGAGCCATCCCTACAGGAATTTGAACCAGTTTAATTAGAATGGTTTAAAATCACACCTGAAGTTAAACCGGTGCTGCTTTCTCATGTAAACAAGGCCTTCGGGTGAGAATTAGACTCTCATCTCCAGCTGCTCTGATGGGGCACAGGGGCAAATTCAGGTCTTTTGATGAAACACAAACTTTGGACTGATCTAAGCTTCAGGAGTATGATTGTGTCAGTAAGGGGTGTGATTTTTTTTTTTTTTACTGGAATAGTTATGAAGGCGTTCTCCAAGCCCTACACTATGATGCTGGTATAAAATGCTTTATGTTGCTGTAGATAGTTTCGCTTTGCCAAACTGGAATAAGCTATCCTGTTGTTAGCACTTTTATTTCAGTATAACTGGGTCTGCGCTAGGGAGGTTTGCGACTCTAGAGCAGTAAAACTTTTAAGTGTAAACCAGGCTTGCTATGACGAAACGTCTAAGCCCTTTTCATCCCATGGGGGCTGGAGTTGGGAAATTAGACTACCCCTCGCTGATCACCCCCTCTGACTCTGCCCAATCCGATATTCAAAGTGAAACAGTCTTTTTAAAATGTAAAACTCCCTGCCCACCACGGGGAAGAAGTTCCCTGACTAAAAAGTTTCTGAAAATTCAGATTTTTTTTAAAAATAGTACAGTAATTCTGAGAAAAATGTGTGATACGTATAATGCAGGGGAAGATGACAGGAATAAACAATATTGCCTTGATTCTCCGCTCCTGATCATTCAGGAGTTGGGCCTCCCAAAAATCATGATTTTTTTTTTAAATACTACATTTTACATTCTTTTTATTTGACTTCTGGTTTCTGAGCCTTTGGGGTTCATCTTTTAAATCTCTTCTCTACAACTATGAGGGCTGGATGCTTACTTTTTTTTAATGAAAGCTGAGGTTACCACCTAATCACATGAGTCCAGGAGCTGGGACTTTAAGAAAAAGTAAGGGTGAAATTGTGGTCTCACTGATCTCAGTGGCAGTTTTGCCAATGACTTTCATGAAGCCAACGTTTTAGCCCATATTGAGAGGCTCACAATAAAATTGGACAAGTTGGCAATTGTGTAGCAACATTGATAACATCATAAGAGGTGAAAATTTTATGATATTTGGTGATTGCTTTTTGACACCTAGGGGAGGGGTGTCAAACACAAGGCAGAATGCCGGAGTCTATGCGTAAGTAAGGCCCGTGGGCCAGGGTACCTGGATAACCTTAATATTCAGAGTTAGAATAGTTCATGCTAACATAAAGTTTGGAAGAAATATTCTTCAGCTCTTAAACCTATCTCTGAGGGCTTGTCTACACAGGAAAATTAATCCAGAATGCTTTAAAGTGGATTAACAATTCCTGATTAACTCCCTGTGTGGACGCTCTTATTCCAGAATAAGAGGGCCTTGTTCTGAATTAGTTTAATCCCTTTTGGAAATGAATTAAATTATTTAGAATAAGATACTCTTAAGAGCATCTGCACGGGGCATTAATAAGGAATAGTAGTTCTGCCTTACATTTGCACCCTACCCACATCTGAATTCAAGTATCTCCCCGTGTAGACAAACCCGTAACCATAAGATCATATTTCCTCTCCAGAGAAAGTCATCTGTTTAGAGTTGTTGAGGCAAGATTTATTAGATTAGTCCATTATCCTATCAGGTCAATTTTTAGGCCCAGCCACTTTTGCAAAGGCCATTTGATGGCACAGATATCGCAGTGTCCCTTGGCCATTCTGAGACTTCTTACAATGACTCTCCTCTTGGACCGGAACAATCCCTATTAGGGGGTGTCTACACCGGGAGCTATTCTGGATTAGCTATTCCTGATTGGCGCTCATCTTCCGGAAGAAGTCGATGTAACCCCGCTGAATGCCTTGGTGCTACACTGATGCACACCAGCTGAAGACCTGGCCCTGTCATTCACAAGCCCCAGGCAGGATTTTTGGTTTGCTGGAGGCTGTTATGTCCACCCCTGGCTGGAAGGTCGGGCATTCTCCCCTCCCCTGTTTGCTTGTGCTCGCTGGATCCTGCGGCAGTCACGAATCAAACCGATTCCAATCAGAGACAGCTCTGAGGGAGGTCAGCACACGAAGGCCTTTCACATGATTTCTGGGAGGAGTTTCCCAGCAGGGCTGTAGCGTGGGATGGGCCCACCTACCACTGTGCTCTAAAAATACCCCTGGGCTTCGAGACCCTGTGACCTCTAGGTGTAGCTCCC
The DNA here is from genome assembly GCF_013100865.1 of Trachemys scripta elegans. NCBI lineage: Eukaryota > Metazoa > Chordata > Testudines > Emydidae > Trachemys > Trachemys scripta. The sequence goes on from NC_048321.1 coordinate 9,781,194, forward strand.
ATGGAAGCATGCAAAGCACCTTCTATTCTTAACAGGCAGAGTCCTGTGGTCCTGACTCACTTAAAACTCCCTTGGAGTCGAGGGCAGCGTTGTTTGTACAAGCGCTTAGTGTGATGCGGCCCAACATTCTGTGTGTTACAGTCGCATCTGGAGGCCCCAATCACAATTCATAGATTGCCAGGCTGGATGGGGTGGTGGTAGCTCAGTGGTTTGAGCATTGGTCTGCTAAACCCAGGGTTGTGAGTTCAATCCTTGAGGGGGCCAGTTAGGGATCTGGGGCAAAAATCTGTCTGGAGATTGGCCCTGCTTTGAGCAGGGGGTTGGACTAGATGATCTTCTGAGGTCCCTTCCAACCCTGATATTCTGTGATTCTATGGGTCCGCTCCAGGGCTGGCACCAGCTTGCCAAGTAGGTGCTTGGGGCGGCCACTCTGGAGAGGGGTGGCATGTCCAGCTATTTGGCAGACAGTCCCTCATTCCTGCTCGGAGTGAAGGACCTCCCACTGAGTTGCCGCCACAGATCACAATCGTGGCTTTTTTTTTTGCGCCGCTTGGGGCGGCAAAAACCCTAGAACCGGCCCTGAGTCCACTCTGATCATCTAGTGTCTGACCTCCTGCATAGGGCTGATTTCACACACACACACACACACACACACACACACACACACACACACACACACACAACCAGTCAGCAAGTGTGAAAAATCAGGACAGCTGATTTCACACACACACACACACACACACACACACACACACACACACACACAACCAGACAGCAAGTGTGAAAAATCAGGACAGCTGATTTCACACACACACACACACACACACACACAACCAGTCAGCAAGTGTGAAAAATCAGGACAGGGGTGGGGGGTAATAGGAGCCTATATAAGACAAAGCCTCAAATATCAGGACTATCCCTATAAAATCAGGACATCTGGTCACCGTAACACAGGGGTCAGCAACCTTTCAGAAGTGGTGTGCCAAGTCTTCATTTATTCACTCTAATTTAAGGTTTTGCGTGCCAGTAATACATGTTAACGTTTTTAAAAGGTCTCTTTCTATAAGCTGTAATATATAACTAAACTATTGTTGTATGTAAAGTAAATAAGGTTTTTAAAATGTTTAAGAAGCTTCATTTAAAATTAAATTAAAATGCAGAGCCCCCCGGGCAGTGTGAGTGCCACTGAAAATCAGCTCGTGTGCCACCTTTGGCACGTGTGTGATAGGTTGCCTACCCCTGCCCTTACACAAACTGATTTCCATGGATGACCGCTGAAATTTACAGACAGGCAAAGTAAGAAGAATGCTGCTTGGGGACTGATCAGAGCCTGATTTAAGGATATTTACGTTGTATCTTTTGACGGGATGTTGACCGTTTATCTGTGAACGGTTATAAAGCTATAATTCTTTGACTCTCAATATCAACTGTCAGTAAACAGTTATTGTCTGAAACTCACCCCCGCAGTTCTCCTTAACTTCCTGTAAGTGTGAAAATTTGAACAGATAAAAATTGGGGAAAAAAAAATGCTTAAAAACGAACATGGAGAGTATCCGTCGAAATTATAAAAATGTCAACACCGAATTCTGCCAAGCCGAACTCTAGTGCATATAGTCCCTGCTCCCAAGCGCTCACAGACACAAGACCGACAAAGGAAAGATTATATTTTCCCCATTTTACAGATGACGACCTGAACTTTGCTTCTTCGTTGCCCTGCACTATGTGTGGTGTTTAAACCAGCACAGGGACACCAGCCTAAATAATCACACCTGATTAAGGGCCATTGCGCTCGGAAGGAACAAGTCACACAGGGAGTCTGTGGCAGAACCAAGAATTCAAGCTAGATCTCCCGAGTCCCAGTCTGATGCCGTAAGCACAAGGCCAGCTTTTCTCTTGGCAGAAACTCCGTTTTATTCTCCATGGCAAGACACCTTTAAGGGGGACCGAAAGCTCCAGGTCGTGAAGGCGGTTGGCATTTTTTGCACCTTTCTGCTGGGCTCGGTAGTGAAATCCAGCTCTCTCCTGATCCAGAGGTGGGATGATCCTAAAGCAGCGAGGGGGATTCAAAGCAATCTGGCTAATTTACAGCTCTTGTGTGCCCCGTACATAGCAACTGCATCAACCGTAAAACATCTCAAGGCCTGGGCTTTGATATTTCTTTGTCTTTATTTGCAGTAACTACTAATCAGCTGGGTGCTGGGCATGGTAAGAGATTAATGTCTCGCTTGTGTGGTCCTTTGGCTTCCCCTCAGTCAGTTATTAACCCCCCTAGGAAAAGCCCTGTGCCTCGACTCGTTAGGGCTTAATTACAGCCAGGAGGTGACTTATGACCTGCCTCTGTTTGTCAGCGTGAGGAGAGTTATAGGCTGGAAGGTTTGGACCTGGGCGGACGTGTTTGTTTTGTTTCCATGGCGAGAGGACAGGCTGAGCAGTCAGTCAAAGCCCCGAGCGGCTCACGGAGGCGTGGGCCTCGTGAGGTATAAAATGTCCCGTGGAAGTTACAGGGCAGGCGGCTGCCGACTCATGCGAAAGGGGAGTGTGGTGGTGTGAGAGCGAGAGCGAGCCTTGATCTTCCCCTTCTCTCTGCCCATCTCTGGAAGGGCACTGGCCCGGGATCAGACTCACAGCCCTTGCCCGGGTGGGGAGCCTGCAAGCCGGCCACGCCTCACCTGCCGGCCGTGGAATTTGGACCCGACTCTCTGATACAGCGCTGAGGCCACATTCCTCACCCAGGGCCCGAGAACGAAGCTTGTCCCAGCCCTCCCCCACTTCCCCTAAGCGTCCGTTTGCCCGGCCGGGGAGGGGGCATGTGAGGAGGGGGCGGAGGGTATCTCTTACCCAGCTCTCATCCGGTTACTGGCCCTCATGAGAGCTGGCTGCCTCCCAGCTTGATTTAAAATCCCAGCTTCTGGGAGGCTGCAAGGTGATAATGGCCTGCCTAAAATCAGCCTGGCTGGCAGCTTTGCTTCCTTCACCGGATGCTAAGGGCCAAATCCGTCCCTGGGGTAGCGGAGTTATAAGATCGTGCCCGAAGAGTTTTCTCATGTCTTCGGCAGGTTTCCTCATTGCAAATGCCCCGGAAAGAGGGAGGACTGGCTTGAATTTACTAAATCTGGACTCTTTCCTGTTAAACCCTATTATATGACACTCCTGCCCTGCCTTTCCTCTCGTGGGCCATCGCCAAGGTTTAAAAGGCAGCGTGGTCCAATGGTTAGCACACTCGACTGGCATGTCCGAGACCTCAGTTCTGTTCCTGGCTCTGTTGGGCAACCTTGTGCAAATTCCTGCTCCTCCGTGCCTCAGTTTCCCCTCCCACTCTGTGCCTGTTGTGTCTTTTTCGTTCGTAGGCTATTTGGGGCAGAGAGCGTCTCTCATGATGTGTTTGTGCAGTGCTCAGCCCACTGGCGCCTCTGGTGTACTACCATATACATCGACGCAACAGCTATTAACTCGGTTTCTAACTGGTTTTGCATTCGAGTGGGCTCTGAAGAGAGTTTACGTCCACACACAACTCTCAGGAACCACGGCAGCAACCTAACCTGGTGCATGGACATCTTCCAGTAGCTGGCTCCACACACAGGTTCACTGTAGTGTAGGCAGCACCCGCCTCATTGTGTTTATGGAACCAGTTTGGCTATGCTTACTTCCCAGCTGTCAGTGCCATGGGGGACATCCCAGAATGCCTTTCTGTGTGCGCGTCTCCCGTGGAGGCATTATGGGATAGCTGCCTGGATTTTCCCAGAATGCACTGGTCTGGCAACAGCCATACACACACGGTCAGCACAAAAAAGCTTGCACAATGCAACCAGGACTGTTGTAACAGAGTGAGATGAGTGTCGTAGATTGGTTACAGAAATGCAGTTGTGCTTGTAGGGTAAAGAGGGCCCTTAAAATTCAATCCATTGTAAAAGTAATGCTGCTCTGAACATGCTCAACCGCTCAGCAGTTGTGGCTTGTGGTGAAACAAGTAGCGCTTCGCTTTAGCTTTGCAGAACCTTCAAAAATGGCCCCCCCCGCCACCAAAAAATCTCATGCATTACTGGCATTGATTTGATCACTATGTTGTATATTTGTAATTCTTGTGAAATCACTCCAATCAATGGGCAAAGGGGCTCCAATTACACATGGAAGGAACAAATCAATAAAGCAAACAGAGAGCCCGATTCTCAGGCTTGGTTTATGCTTAAAATTACATCAGCATAGCTATGAAACCCCCCCCACACACACACCCCATGAGTAACATAGCTAAGCTGACAAAACCCCCAGTGTAGACGCAGCTGCGTCAAGAGAAGAGGGCTTCTTTTGACATACACTGACAGAAAAACTAGGCTGTGTCTTCACTGGGGGACTCTGTTGCGAGAGCTGGATGCAGGGCCGTGGGAATCAGGCCCGTGCAGTATTTGTTGGGCGTAAATGGCAAAGGAGAGGGAGGACTATTTCATATGGCCCCACTGAGGATAGAACTAGGAGTGACAAGTTGAAGTCAAGAAAGAGAACATGGAGGCTAAGTACCGGGGGATGGGGGGAGGATTTCTGAGGTTGAGATGTATTAAACTCTGGAATAGGCTCCCAAGAAAGTGAGGGAGACCTCTCAGGGCTGGTCTACACTAGACAGTCAGGTCGACCGAGCTGCGTCGCTCAGGGCAGTGAAAAAATTGCACCCCCCTGAGAGACATAGTTAAGCCGACCTAAGCCCCAGTGTAGACAGCCCCAGGTTGCCGGAAGAATTGTTTTTTTTTTTTAGCTCCCGCCTCTTGGAGAGGTGGATTTAATGCAGTGCCGGAAGAACCCCTTCCATCGCTGTCATAAGTGACTACAGCAGCGTCGCTGTAGCGTTTCTGGCGTAGACATACCCTGAAGCTTGGGTGGATCAAAAGCCAAGAAACATACTTGTAGGGAATGATGGTGCAGGGAGTTTAGCCAGTTGGATCTTCTCCATCGCTAACGTGTCTGATGATGCCACAGAGTTCTCCCCCAGCTGATGAAGCAAAACTATCCTTAAATGATTTTTTTTTTTTAAATGCAGTGGGTCCCAAGCAGGGAGGGCGGATGGTCCTTTGGTTAAGGTAGTGGCTGTGGGCTCAGGAGATGTGGGTTTGGTTCAGCTCTGCCATAGACTCGTGCAAGCTTTCCAAGATCATGCAATAAGAGTGGCTTTTCTAAAGGGCTCAGCTCCCAGCCGGGCACCTCTATGAATCAACCCGATAGTAACTGAGCTTTTGAAAACCTGCCATTAATCTCTCTGTGCCTCAATTCCCCAGCTGCAAAGTGAGGCTGATGATTTTCCTGTCTCCCCCTCTTTGTCTTGTTTGTTAAGGTCTTTAAGGGCAAAGCGATGGGTCAGGGGGACTAGAACTGAGGTCTCCTGAATCTCAGGCCAGGCCCGGCCCCTATCCAGCGAGCCAGACTGCCTCTGGTTGTTTTAAGGGCAGGGAATGTGTCTTGCTGTGTGTCTGTGCTGCGCCTAGCAAATTGGGGCCCCGATCTCAGTTAGTGCATGCCTTTGTGTATTATTGTAATACACATTAATAAATGGAGTCCCCAAACAATCAGTCGTTAACTGGCTGTCTGTTACTGTGGCAGCCTGCCTGCAAGAGCTCAGAGACTTAAGTTAATATGATTTGCACTGCCTAGCTTTTGTGCAGTCTGATATTTACCAAAGGACTGAAACACCTAGATTACCACATTAGCACATCTTTGATTGCATGTATAAGCAGCATACCTTTCGGCCTTGTGCTTAGGCAGATCTTCTTGTCCTCCGCACAACTTTTCTATTCCGTTACATCCACAAGCTCCTCATTAAGGATTGAAACCAAGTTTTCAGCACTTTGGAGGATTGGAGCGCTAAGCGTGCACGTTGGTTCTCCTAATGCAGGGTTTGTGTTGGTGTGGGATTTATGGGTCTTTGGGGGCATGTCTACACTAGGCTCAAAGATGTTTAAAAAGCACTTAACTAACATGTTTTAAAACCCTTGTGTAGACATGACAAGATGTGTGGTAACATGTGTTAGCTGGTTGAGATGAAGTCTAGGAGAGAACCTAGTGTTCACTGTCGCCAGTGAAAATGTTTTATGATACAATTTGCCTTGTCTGCACGAGGTTTTTAAACCATGTTAGTTAAAACGTGTTAGCTAACATGCCTTAACCCCCTCCTCCCACCTTTTATCCTAGTGTGGACAAGCTCTGCGGGTCTGTGTAAGCCATTGTTCAGTGTGTATCACATGTGCGTAAAAGGTTACCATATCAGAGTGGCACTGTTTTAAACTCCCTTTGCACTGGTCTAAATGACAGCATAAAAGTCTTTGTTCTCTTGCGCACATGGGGACACTCAGGAAAATTAATCCAAATTAACTCACGGTGTGAATTTAATTTGGATTAGTTAAACCACATTGAACACCTGTGCGGATACTCTCATTTGGATTTAAAATGACCTTCATTTGGTTTAGCTTAATTAATTTTGGAAGTGAATTAAGATAAAAGGTGAATTAAGCTAACCTAAATTAAGGCCACTGTAATTCTCAATGAGAGTGTCCACACAGGCATTTAATGCGGTTTAACTAATCCCCCGGAAAAATTAATTCAGATTAACTTTCCTGTGTCCCATGTAGACCGATCCAAGGGCTCGCACACAGAGTAAAGAGGGCTTAACATTGTTGTAAATTTCACTTTAAGGCTTCATTGGACTGCTTGGGCTTTAGTGCAACTGAGAATCAGGCGCAAAGTGCAGGCCAACCGAGAATCAGGCCCATACACACCAGCAGAGGAGGAGGGTTAGCGCTGGCTTAGGTTCATTGTTTAGGGTGATGCTGGGCTAGAGCTAACTATAGTATTATATAACACTGCAGCGTACCTGGCATGTGATTAACCGAAGGCCTTTAAATCATTAATGCCTCATGAGCTGTGCAGTCGTCCAGGACTGCTGGTAAGTAGGTCAAAAATTAGCTAAGAAAACTGAGCGGTGACTCCTTTGATTGGACCGTGAATGTGGCTGTCGATTAGATGTTGTGACCTTTTTGCCTCGATGTTGACACACGCTGGAAGTGCATGGTGCTTGGAGTTGCAGAGTAGGCAGTCGCACCGAGGCTGGTGTCTGACATTTCAGTGCCAGGTTGATTTTGAGTTTACGAGTGCATCTCTTTGCGATGTCCTGGGTTTCAGAGGTTTAAGTTTAGCTGCATTCCGGGAAGGGCACAAGGCAGCATTGGGCAGTCTTAACTCTGCACTAACAAAGTTTGGGGGCAGTTAATTGACTTAGATTTCACAGGCTTATCTCTTAAAAAAATCTCCTGCAGTAGATACACAGTTTTAATCAACTATAAAATGGGTCCCATAAATCTTTAAGAAAAACCACTAGGTGCATAGTCTAGTGCACAAAGCACTGGACAAGGAGTCAGGACACCTGGGTTCTCTTTGGGTATGTCTACACTGCATTGTATACCCAGGTCTGTGGGACCCAGACTTGGGGACGTGGTGTTTCCAAGCCACTTCTTGAGTGTCCATAGTGCATTGTAGACCTGGGATTACAGTTGGTGGACCCAGATCACACTGCACTACGCCGAGCTTCTGACTCGGGCCTCTGGCTTGAGCTGTGACCACACTGCAAAATGACAGGGCTTGGCCCGGAGTTGCAGTGGGACCTGGGCTCTCGCCCTCCTCCCCAGCAGGGTGTTAAGCTAGGTTGCCAACTTTCTAATCACAGAAACCCAAACACACTTGCCCCGCCCCTTCACCAAGGCCCCACCCCTTCTCGGAGGCCCCACCCCCGCTCACTCCATCCCCCCTTTCTTTGATGCTTGCTCTCCCCCACTCTTGCTCACTTGCTCATTTTCACCGGGCTGGGGCGGAGGGGTTTGGAGTGGGGGGAGGGAGAGGAGCTCCAGCTGGGGGTCAGGGCTCTGGAGTGGGACTGGGGATGAGGAGTTTGGGGTACAGGAGGGGGCTCTGGGCTGGGGATGAGGGGTTCAAAGTGCGAGAGGGGGTTCAGGGCTGCGGCAGTGGGTTCGGGGGTGTGTGTGGGGGGGATGTGGGCTCCTGGAGGGGGCTCTGGGCTGGGGGAGGGGGTTGGGGCATGGGATAGGGTTCGGGATGCAGGATCCGGACAGCGCTGACCTCCAGCAGCTCCCAGGAAGCAGCGATATGTCCCTCCAGCTCCCGGCCAATGGGAGCTATGGAGCCGGCGCTCGGGGCGGGGCAGCGCGCAGAGCCCCCGTGGCTGCCCCTATGCCTAGGAGCCAGAGGAACATGTCATTGCTTCCCGGGAGCCAGGCCAAGCTGGGTAGGAAGCCTGCCCGTCCCGCTGCACCACTGACCGGACTTTTAACGGCCCAGTCAGTGGTGCTGACCGGAGCCACCATGATCCCTTTTCGACCCGGCATCCCGGTTGAAAACCGGACACCTGGCAACTCTATGACACCAACCAGCATTTTGAGACCTGCATTCTGTCCTGAAGGTGGCAAAATCCAGGCTCTGGTAAACTGAGGCAGGTGGTGAGTTCCAGCCCCAAGTAAACATAGGGGGGCTGTTCGCTTGAGAGCCCTAGAGGGTTGCAACTACAAGGAGAAGGGATCCAAAACTGTTAGAGGGCTATAAGTCAAAACAAACAGAGGGAGAAAAGAACATCTGGACTCCTGGGTTCTTTTCCTGTCTCTGTGAGGGAGTAGGGCCAGCTGGTTAGAACGGGAGTGGGGGGGTGGGCTAGGACCCCCGGCTGCAGTCCTGGGCCCGAGTCTAACGCCGGCCATGCTTGGCGGACCTCCTGAAACCTGCTCACGGCCCCCTAGTTGTGAAGCAGTGCTATACAGAGCTCTGGAAGGGAGTGTACTCACGTGTTTGGAGCAGGGAGAACTAGACATCAGGACTTCTGGGTTCTGGTCCCAGCTCTGGGAGGGAGTATGGCCAAGTGGTTAGAACTATAGCGACTTCTGGATTCTCTCACGCTGATTTACTGTGGGCAAGTCTCTTAGCCTTTGTTACGCCTCAGTAAAATAGGAATAATAGCGCCTGGCAGTGGAGCTGTAAGGGTTAATTGCCATTTGGAAAGTGCCTGGAGGTCTGCCAGAGTGCCGGGTACTTTAGAAGCACTGTGTCTGGCTGGCAGAGAGGTTTGGCACTGCTAAAATGCCTGGGCCAGTAGGTGTCACTCTGGGTCAAACTTCTGTTCTGTAGGGCAAATATGAAAAACATAGGGCCGGATTCTCAGTCGCCCTGTGTCTGGCGTTGCCAGGTACGCCCATGCAAAGTGGGCGTGTGCTGTGCACTTTGCCCGGGTGTAGATGACTGCCCGAGGCGCAGGGCAAGAGACTGTCAGGCCCTCTGTGTCCTTGGTTCAGCTCTAAAATCAATTCGACACCAGTGTCTCCCCACCTCTCCTGCCCTGTATGTTCTCACTGCCAAGTTTGGCTGCTGAATCCTCCAGCCAGAAATGGGGGAGCAGGGTGGAGATGGTACGCTGGATGCAGAGGTGTTATAGGGTAGGAGCTAGGGGTCGGGAGAGTGGCTGTACATGATAGAGGCAAGGCAGCTCAATCAATAGGGTCTGGGCTTAGGAGCTAAGACTCATGGGTTCTGTTTCCAATTCTGCTGTTCGCGCTCTGTGGCAAGTGGCGTCTTCACTCTGTGCCTCAGTTTCCCCTTCAGCAAGGGGCGTGTACCGATGCTTGCAGGGCACTGCGAGATCCTCGGATGGCACACTCTGTAAAGCGCTGAGGGCCCCATCTGCTCTCTGACGCGTCGTGTATCCTCAAATGGTGTGAACTGGTTTGGCTCCATTGATGGGCTCTTTTGCATGGGTGGGTGAGTGGGTTGGGAAGCATTCCTGCTGTGTCCAGATGTGAGAGGAGGGGTGGATTCATGTTGATTCCACTAGGGTGGGAAGTCGGGGGGGGCGACACTCCTGTTGCATCCAGGTACCCGCCAGCCTAGGTCAATGCAACATTTTTTGTAGATGTCCCAAATATTTTGCTCGTTAACGTTTTCCGTTGCACAGCAACGAGCTGTTGAGGCGCCGGTCTCAGCGCGATGACTTGTTTACGTTGAGCTCCATGCTAAATCCCCGTCCTCCTTACACCTCCCGCTCCTCCTCATCCCCCCCCCCACCCCCCCTGCCCACCCCCCCCCCTCCAGCATCCATCCAGCTGTCAGTTTCACTTCTGTATCCGCCCTGGCAAGAAGGAAGTTGGCCAGTGAGAGCGAAACTCGGCGGCTCTAACGGTCACACATCACCCCACATTCTCTCCTTTGCATCCCACGGGCCTGGCATGGCCTATGGCCCCTCTCCCAACACCTGCTCGCTGCGTCGTCCATCAAGCTGCTCCGTCGTTGTCCCACCAGCCCTCCTTGCCACCCAACAATTGCCCCTCTGGCTTGGTGCGTCTTGAGCTAGCCCAAACCGGGACTCCACACTACAACACGAAAATGTTTCAGGGACTCACCCAACCAGCTATAAAGAAAGGGGAGGAGGATGATGCTCCCCCAACGCCTGTTCACATCCACCAGGTGGAGCAACTGTGGTCTATCTAGTTGGGGACTTTTATGGTCCCCATTTTACAGATGGGGAAACTGAGGCACGGAGAGACTAAATGACTTGCCTAAGGCCACTCAGGGAGTCTGTGGGAGAGCAGGGACCTGAACCCAGTTTCTGGTGGCCTGAAACTTGATTCCAACCGCTGGTTCGTCCTTCTTTTCCTAACCTTGTCTTTCTCCCTCTTCTGCTTGCTCGCTCTCTTTCTAGCTGTGACTTCGCAGCAATAAAAGGTGTGTTTTTACACCCAGATAGTTCTCTCAAGATCACCTTACCCCTACATTCCCCAGCTGTGTTTGGGGGTATAGTGTTGACCTGGGCTACTTAAATCAAGCTAAAAGCCACCTCTGCCTTGTCTCCACTAGGATTTTATGCTGGGCTAGCTATCTCCTTGTGAAACGCACACCTGTCTGGGCAGTGAAGACCCACCCTCCCTCTCTCTCTAATTCATTATTATTCCTCATTATTGTTTGTATTCAGGTAGCAGCAACCAGCCTCTGGGGGCCTGTACCCACACACAGCATCGCACTGGGAGTGGTGCCTGCCCTCCAAGGCATGGACCACCTGCACAAATGAAACAGACAAAGGGTGAGGGGTGAAACAAAGGATTTAGGCAGCAGGCCAGCATCAGAACTCAGACTAGTCCCAGGGCGGGACCCTGAGCTCAACACCTGATCCACTGGACCTCCTTGTTAGCGTCCTCGTTTTCTCTCTCTGCGGGACAGATCCTCAACTCAGCATCCTGATTGACGCCGGTGGGGGATCTGGCCCAGTACATTTGTCTAGTTAGTCTCCAGTGTCCATTTGTCTCTCTCCCTCCTTTCCTAGTCTGCTTTCTCTTTCCTCGGCTTGTACAGCTCCTGCCGCCGTGGAATCTAGGGTCTGGTTTGCAGAGCACCCACAGTTCCAAGCACAACCTCTGGGGCTTCTCAGGACTGCTGAGAACCAGGCCCCTAGAGGCTGGGGGTAAACATAGCTCCCCCTTTCCATGACGGCTCCCCCTTAGCGCGCCACCCGCCCCTGTTCTCTCAGTCGCAGTAACTTTTCTAGGGGAGCACGCGGGCTGGGAAACCCACGGCCTTGTCCATATCCGTTCTGCTGGGGAAGCTCTGTCCGTCCTCTCCCCACCCCCGCTTTCTGATCTCTTCACAGGCTTTCCTTCCTTCTTGTCTTCTGAAGCCAGCGCCGAGAGGCAAAAGCCCCCCCTTTGGCCCAATGAATTGCTGGGGAAACTTCCACTGCCCAGTGCGAGCTGTCTGCAGCTTGGAGCCTTTGAATCTCGGGCCAGGTGTTTATTGGCCTGAGATGGAGAAGAGCCGACTCTTATTGGTTCTGGTCATGCTCTCGCTGTGCCAAGGGGCCTTAAAGCGAGCGTATAGGTGGTTTCTCCTCCCATTAAGACCTCTTTACGCTGGCAGAGTGGTGTAACGGAGCTGAGAACGAGGTCCTGCCTTGCTGCGTGTTAAGTTTGGCCCGTTGGAAGCCAGGAAGTCAGGTACCCAGGGCCCCTCAGAAATCAGAGATGGCTTAGGAGCCGCACGCGCCCCGAATGATGGGGAAGTTTGGGTCGGAGACCAAATGTTGTGGTCCAGGCTCGTTGCTAGAGGAAACTCAAAAAAAGGGAAGGGGAGGTTGTGGTAACGCCACCCTTCCCCCTCCACAATCTGGGCCTGGTTCTCAGTCGCACTCCGATCCCTTTAGGCTGCTCTGATGGAGTAAAGCGGGTGGAAACACTCCCCCCTTCAAATCTCCCCAGGGCAGGGGGCCTTCCCGGCTGGTGTGGAGCTGGCATAAGGGATCTGCTCCCAGCCTCTGGTGGAGGGGTGGATTGGGGGCATCGCTGAAGTGCAAAACACTATGGCTACTTGCTGCTTCCCAGAGCCCATAGGGTTTAGCAGGCCAATGCTCAAACCACTGAGCTATCCCTTAATGGGAGGAGACATCACCTATACTTTCGCTTTAAGGCCCCTTTGCACAGCCAGAGCATGACCAGAGTGTTAAGAAACTCTCCATGTGGGAGCTGGCCTTTTGCAGCCATTAGCCACATCCCCCTGCCTTATCTAAGAGGGGCCAGTCTGGCTGCATGGGGAATGAATGCAGTGGAGAGTCTGGTTTCCATGTCCGGGGCGGGTCACATCAGTGGCTTCATTGGCTCACGACTGATTGAATGATGGGGCCAGGACTTCAGCCTTTGGGCGGAGGTTAGCAGGGGTTTCCCGGAGACCCTCCCTCTATGGGGTGGAGCAGGTCTTGAGGGTTGTCATTAACAGCTGGCTATGACACTCAGCTGGCTGTAAGGCACCTTTATACCAGTCATACTCTGTCCACACTGGGGTGGTCCCGGTATTACTGTATTGGTGAAAAAATCAGTCCCCAGTCCAACATAGTTATACCAGGAACAGCCCTTGGTTCTAGTCCTGGCTCTGCAGGAGGGTGAGAGGGGAGCGACTGGTGACTCGGGCTCTTGGGTTCTCTTCCGGGCTCCGTCACTGATCCTCTTTGTGTCTGTTTCCTTCTCTGCCAAAATAAAGGTAGTCAGACCTGCCTCCGTGGGGTGAAAGAGAAGCACTTTCGGTTTTCGAAAAGGAACAATTTTCCCTTTATTCAGGCTCTTTTTCAAAAGTTTTTATCCCACATTTTCTTCTTTTCCTCCCTCTCTCCCCCCTTCCCTAATTTTCCATTTTGCCACTGAAAAGGTGGGGGGAGGAGAAGAGGAAACAAATTAGCCCCCTCCACGAAAGCCAACCCTGAAAACATTTTGTTTTCAGGTTCTGCCAAAATGATTATTTTTGGGGGCAAATATTTCCGTTGTCAAAAAAAGGCCATTTTACCAATGACATGGGAGCCAAATACGGCTGGATTAGACTTGCTTGCTGTGAGCTCCTAAATTATGTCTGTTTGAACCACTGTAGTCTCAGCCTGGGATACAGATTGGCCAAAATACTCACTCCCCTGCCTCTCCCCACCCCACTACTGTGCACTGCATGACCTTTGGAAATCTCCCAGAATGCACTGCTTCTGGGAGCTGGGCCAGGTACGGCAGGATAAATACCCAGAGGGCATTGCAATGGAAACTCTAGCACAGAGCCAGGCAAACTTGCAAAGGTTCTTAACACAAACCAACGAGGCTCATGCCGGGGGGAGGGGGGCCTGAGCTGTCTGTGCTTAAAACAGTCCCCGCCAATGGGTCAATAACTGTAGCGTAGTTGCAGCTCTCGGGGGGGAAAGGTGCTTCCGAGGGAATGAACAGAACAGGGCAATTACGGAGTAATCCATCCCCTGTCATCCAGTCCCATCTGGCATTGAGATGAATTAGAAAGGTGCTTGGAGTCTCTTGACCCCGAAGTCAGGGAGTTTTGCCATTGATTTCACTGGGCTTTGGAGTAGGCTTTCAGAAATCCAACCCCCTGCTCTCACCTGTCAGGTTAAACCATCCTGTGACTAATCCAGGGTAACTGAGGGCTTCTGAGGTGTCACCGTGTTGTATGTCACAGCCAGTGGGAATGTCGCAGCAGTAGTGGGAATAGAACCCACCGTCTCTTGAGCCAAGAGTTTAAGGAGAATCGCCATTCGCTGATAGGAATATAGGGCATAGGACACACAGGCAAGCAGTTCCAATTGAACGCACTGACTAGAGGATGATAAATGTGCATGTGCACACTCTCTGAACCCCTCCCCCAATCATTACAATACATTTTAAGACACGTATTTTAACAGGGAGGCGTGATTAACCATTGGAACAAACTACCGCAGGAAGTGGTGCATTCTCCATCTGTTGATGTCCTCCAATCAAGACTAGCTGTTTTTCTGGAAGAGGTGCTGGATCCAAACACAAGTTATTGGGCTCAGTACAGGACACCTGGGTGAAACGCAGTGGCCTGGGCTATACAGGCTAGGTGATCTTATGGTTCCTTTTGGCCTTAAACTCTGTGACTGAATTACAGCACATGACTGGCTTTGCCGCAAATAAAAGCCGTCTGCTTCTCCCGATTCCAACCCGCTCCCAGGGAACATTGTGTGGTTCCTGTATTATTTCCCAAAGACTCTAAACGTCAGCTTGCCAGCTCCGGGTTCGGAGCAAGCAAAAATCATGACCACTTGATAGTTTGGTACCTTTCGGTGGCCGTTCATGTGAAATGTCTCTTAGGGTCTCTGTCCAGTTCCTGCTAGGAGTCTTTATCTCACCGCTCAGCAGACAAGCCAAAGTGCCAATGGGATTCAGGGTAGACGTGTCTTTCTAAGGAGCATCTGGCCTCATCGGGTGCCGCTCCATAGGGTGGGATGGCGTATGAGCCGTGTGCGAGGACCCTAGAGACCGGGAGTCAATTTCTAGCTGGGGTACAGACTCCATGTGCGACTAAATACCTTAGTTCCTCCTGTGTAAAATAAATATACCAGTTAGCTCTAGAGGCTAAGGTCAGATTGGCAGGGATCTTGTTTTTTTCCACCTTGCTTTGCAGCCTGAGGCGTGGGTCACTTGCTAGGGTCATCGGGGTATATCTCACTTAATCAAGTCTCTGCCATTGCCAGGGCCTGGGGCGTTGGTGCATCTTGGTCCCTCCTGTTCTCTGCCTGTGGCACATCAGAGTCTCCTGTGGGCTGTGATACTCTGGTCTAATTTCAGTTGTTGGGTTTAGCGTGCGGGTGTTGGGTGATGGTTAGTGGCCTGTGATACGCAGGAGCTCTGACTAGATGGGTTCGTGGCCGCTTCTGGCCTTAAACTCTGTGGGTCTGTCTACACTGCAGTGTAAGCCCAGGGTTAGGAGAACTCGAGTTAACAGATCCCGGGTTTGTTAACCTGGGCCTGGAGTGTCTACACTCGTTTGTAACCCTAGGTTAGGAATTGTTGAATCCTGGGTCCCAACCTGGGGCAGCAGCATCTACACTGCATTATGCGGGCCTGAGTCCCGCCATCCATATCCCAGACTTCTGAGTGCCCTCCCAAAAGGTGGCCGCTCCACCTTTGTTCGTGGCGCAGTGTGGAAAAACTTGGCTGTCCACCAAACTTGACCAGCCAGAGGACTAAGAAAATTGGCCCGGGGGTTTTGGGATTATGGGGTACTTTTGGCGGACTCCCAGAGCACGAGTCCAGTGTGACTGCGTCTACACTGCAAAGCAACAGGGCTTGAACCCTTGGTCCCGGCTTGACTCAGGCTTGGATCCTCCACCCCTGTGGGGTCCTGGGACCCTAGATCCGAGCCCTGGGTTAGTGCGATTTCTGTGTAGACAGAAGGGGGTTAAGCATAAGCCTGACCCCCCTGGGTTTACACTGCAATGTAGACATACCCTCAGGCCCTATGAGATCAGGATGCTGATAGGTGCTGCCCAGACATGTAGGGCGAGACAGTCCCTGCCCTCAACAAGCTTACAATTAACTACACAAAACAGATAAAGAGGAAGCAAAGAAGGGTAGCAACTTCCCCAAAGTCAGACGGCCGATCAGCAACTGGAGACCCACGTGTTACAGGCCAGCGCTCTGATCATTTATCCACATTGTTTCTGTGCCTGCCATCTTGGGGTTTCATTATGCTGGGAGCTTTACATACCCACAGGCAAGACAATCCCCTCTCCGAAGAGCTGGGGCCCAGATCCTGAAACGTATGTAGGTGCCCAACTTCCAGTGAAATCAGTTGAAGTTAGCAACCTCTGGACCTTTGAGAATTTGCCGTGGTGGTGGTGGAGGTGGTGGAAATCAAGAAGGTGGGGGGTGGGAAGAAAGGACTAATGCTGTTTTAGCATTGACTAGCTGTGTGTCACAATTCTTAGTCACTCCGTAGCAGTCAAACACAACGAGCCACGTGGCCAGCGGTTCCCAGAGGGCTGCGATTATTTACAATCATAGTAACGAGAGACAGAAAAATCTTCCCATCTGTTCAAAGGTTGTTGTAAAGGGGATGGCGATCAAGTGTTCTCTGTGCCCACTGAGGGTGGGACAAGAACAAATCGGCTTAGCTTGCAGGAAGGGAAACTTAGGTTGGCTATTAGGAAAAGTGTTCTTCCTTAAGGGTGGTTAAGCATTGGACCAGAGAACCAAGGGAGGTTGTGGAATCCCGTCACTGGAAGTTTTTAAGAACAGGTTGGGCTAACTCCGGCCAGGGATGGTCTAGCTATATTTGATCCTGCGTTGACATGGGGGGTGAACTAGGTGACCTCTTGAGCTCTGTTCCAGCCCGACAGCTCTGTGATTAATAGAACCATTTGTTCCATTAAACTGTCTCTCTAAATAAACAGAAACAAATTTTTTTGCTATCTATTTTGTGGTCTTTGTAAACAATAGCTGACGTTTCTATAGCACTTGCCAGGCTCTTGAGAGGAAGTGGCCTAGTGGTTAAGGCATGGCCTGGGACGCTGGAGCACTGGGTTTAAGTCCCTGGTCTGCTACAGGCTTCCTGTGTGATCTTGGGCAAGTCACCTAGTCTGTCTCTGTGCATCAGCCCCCCTTCTATACAATGGAGATAACCTCACGGGGCTGTTATGATGTTAAAGAGCATGAGGTGCTCAGGCAGTGAGGTAATGGAGGCCAGATATCTATGATAGACAGAGGCCAAAGGGCACGTGATTGATATATAGGTGTGGTCTATAATTCAAAATTAGATCAACCTAGCTATGTCCTGACTCAGGGCTGTGAAAAATTATGTGCCCCAAGCACCATAGTTAGATCAACCTAACCCCCAGTGTAGACGCGGCTAAGTGACAGAAGAATTCTTCTGTCCACCTAGCTACCACCACTGGGAGCTGTGGATTTACTACGATGATGGAAAACCCCCTTCTGAAGGGAGATGCTGTAGCGCAGACATAGCTTTAGTCCGGCTACATTTCCCCTGCCCCTTGAAAAGTCTTTTCCACCTGTGCAAAGTGGGTCTAAAATGCTGCCAGATCAGAAAAGTAACCTTTCACACCCACTTTGCGCTCATTTGACCCTGGTGGAAATAACTGCACAAGGTGCAGGGCAGCAGAGGATCGAGCACTATGTATAATATAGTGACCACTGCACTCGCCACTGAAATGCTTCCACCTCTGAGCGGGAATGCAGCAGCTGTTTTAGCAACATGGGGCAACACTGCCCAGCAACTGCGGGAGGGAAGTGAAAGATACTGCGTACTCTCAACTCAGGGCTGCCAACACTTGTGATTTTTATCACAGCCCTCATGATAATTCGGTGTTTTAAAGCCCCAGCTCCTGGACTCAAGAAATAAAATCTCAGCTTTCATTTTCTTCAAAAAAAAGTAAGTTTCTAGCCCTTGGGCTTGCAATAAAAAGCTGGAAAATGTGGCTGCTGAAAGCTCCAAAAGGAGAAGGCAAATCAAAAGCATGCAAATGTATTGTTTAAACAACACTGTCATGATTTTTTAAGCCAATCTCAGGATATTTTGGAACTCCTTGCCTGAGGAGGTTGTGAAGGCTAGGACTATAACAGAGTTTAAAAGAGAACTGGATAAATTCATGGTGGTTAAGTCCATTAATGGCTATTAGCCAGGACAGGTAAGGAATGGTGTCCCTAGCCTCTGTCTGTCAGAGGATGGAGATGGATGGCAGGAGAGAGATCACTTGATCATTGCCTGTTAGGTTCACTCCCTCTGGGGCACCTGGCATTGGCCACTGTCGGCAGACAGGACACTGGGCTAGATGGACCTTTGGTCTGACCTGGTACGGCCGTTCTTATGTTCTTATATTTTGGGGCCCTGTCTCGTGATTTTTGAATGCCTGGTGGTTGCAACGCTGCTAACGGCTGAGGGAATTTAAGCCTGGGGCATACACAGTTCTTGTACTGGTATCACTATGTCTGTGAGGGGTGTAATATTTTACTGATATAGTGAAACCTGTACCATCGCCAGTGTGGATGCAGTTATGCCTGTATAAAGGTTCCTTTACACTGGTATAACTTATTCCCCTTTCCGCAAAGGAATAAGCGGCACCAGTATAAGCACTTTGATACTAGTATAACCGTGTCCAGACTAGGGGGTTTGCATCGCTGTAACTATACTGGTTATGCATCCGCACACGGGAGCTACAGTGTCATTACCCAAAGTGGAATTTGGCCAGGACATTAGGGTTAACACCCTGACTCCTACGTGTGATACCTCGGTAGGCCAGGAGTTGCTGTGGGTCGTATGTATGGTCTGAAAGACAGAACCCAACTCCACTCAGATAAGGGGGCTGCTGGCCTGGAATGACCCAGATTAGCTGGCGATCTGAAAGGATTGCAGTGCAGGGATGTGTTTGCTGCAGGCAAGAGCTTGTGGAGTTGCATGTTCATCTGCCTTTTACAGCCCTGTGGATGTGCTCGGAAGCCAGCACTGAGAACAGGGGCAGGGAAGGAGGGTGGAGGTGTGGGGAGAGGACGCGGTTAGGGCTCAGCGTTGTAGAGCAAACCCTGCACGGTGACCTAAACCACATCTTCACACATCCTCCACCCACACGGCAGCCCCCATCCCTTCACACTGCAGGGTGTTGGCAAATTGCTCCCTGCACAGTTCACGGGGCACGCAAACCAACACCAAATGCCCCTTTAGGTTCAAGAGGGCTCATTTTTAGAGCAGCTGGGCTTCCGCAGAGATCACTGGGAGCGGCACATGCCAATACAGTAGCACCTAGAGGCCCCAACTGAGCTTGGGGCCCATTGTGCTAGGTGCTGCACAAACCCATAGTGAAAGACGGCCCCTGTCCATAAGAGCTTCCAGTCTAAACAGGCAAGTGGATTGGCCAGGGTCATACAGGGAGCCTATGGTAGAGCCAGGAATTAAATCCCTCTCCCCTGAGTTCCAGCCCAGTGCCTTAACCATAAGACCCAGACTTCCTCCCTTTGAAACCCCCCCTCTCCCCTTGCGACAGAATAATTGATCAGGTCTGGAGCCTTCATTTCTTTGGACTGCTCCTCTCTATTAAGGGAAGCGGAAGGGCCAGAATCGGAGCTGACTTGAACTTAACACAAAATGTAGCCCATAAAGTGCTGTTTGAGGTTAATTATGCATCATGTTTCTGTTGCTACCCCAGATCCAGCCAAGGGATAGGGTTGGAATCTCCCTCCACCCCTTCTCTGTCAATTTTTGAACTAAGGAGATTTACTCATTTGCTTCAGGAGCTGGAAAACTTTGTAGCTCATATGTCTGAAGGGATCTGGCCCTCACGTTTCGAGGTTTGATGTGTTCTGACAGCTCGAAAGCAGTCTGTGCTTCAGCTGTTTTGAGGAATTACGTACAGCATCTCCCTGTGCCAGGCCGTTTGGTGAGGAGATATTTGTTACAGCGAAGGCCTGGCGTTCGAGGTGGGGCCATGAACTGAACCCTCTGCTGGCCTCCACGAGACCTGAGCTGTGTTGGGGGTAGGAGGGCTTGGATGAGGTTCGAAGCTGTGCGGTTCTCTGGCCCATCTGTGCTCAGGGTGAATTTTGTAACGTCAGGAAATGAGCTGGTGAGGGGTAGGCGGCTCAGCGAGAGGAAGGCTGGCTTTGTGGTTAAAGCGGAGGACTCGGACTCAGAAAAAGTGGGCTCCGTTCCCAGCTCTGCCACGGTCTCCCTGCGTGACCTTGGACCAATCGCTACACTGAAAACGTAGGTCGGCCTTGCTACCTCGCTCAGGGGTGTAAAAAATTCACACCCCCTTTCAAGAGACATAGTTAAGCCGACCTAAGCCCCGGTGTAAACAAATGCTTGGCCAATGGAAGAATTCTTCCGCCAACCTAGCTACTGCCTCTCCCCGGGGTGGATTCACTACGGCGATGGGAAAAACACCTTCGTTCACTATAGCAACTGTCTACACGACAGCCGCCCCTCATGGGGCCTCCATTATGTCTACACTACAGCCCCTACAGCGACACAGCTGTAGCGCCGTAGTGAAGCCGCTTCCTACATCTGTGGAAGGGGCTTTTCGGTTGACGGACTTTATCTACTTCTCCGAGAGGCGGTAGGAAGAATCGTACCTGGGTTCCTGTCTGTTTCGAGTCACAAGGGAAACGAGTTTGGTGACGTTGTCTAGGGCCTGATTTCCAGAAGGGCTGAGCAGACACAACCCGAGTTGAAGTCGATGGGAGGAGCTGCCGGTGGTCAGCACCTTTGCAAACCAGCCCAGGGTGGCCTCTGATGGGCTTCCACCTCTGGAGTACTTGGGGTGAGGCAGATCCCGGAGTGACGTGCAGCGGCTGCGCTCTGTGTTTGGTAGGGCTGGCTGACAACTTTCCGTTTGAACTGTGTTTTGACGGGACACTGGGGTTTTGATTCAATTCAACGTTTCAGCAAAAGTGTCAGTTTTCCATAACAAATGTTAATTGAAGCCCAAACCCTAAAATATTTCAGTTTGGCTCTGCTGTGGCAGTTCCTTGTGGTATTAGTTGTTCGACTGTCTCATGTCCCCACTCTCCAGTATGGGCTGGTCTCCCCTAGCCACACGGCATTTCCCATCGTGCACCGGGACTTCCAAGAGAACTCCGGACTTACACTGGTACGGCTGAGAGCAGAATGTGCAAACTGCACAGACCTGAAGCGTTAGCTGCAGTGGGTTATGCAATCTTTGACTGCTCAGGCTTTGTTACACCTGAATTCAACCTGGGGCACTGTGGGCTGTTCAGCCGTGTCTTTCAGTCCACCAGCTATTCCTGAACAGCTGGCAGGGTGGACAGCTGGTTTTTCATTTCTTAAAGCTTCAAGATCATATTTTTCTTTCTTTCAAACCTGCAAGGTCTTGTCTCCCTCAGCTCCAAGGAGTAGAGGGCCCTTAGTACCTTGCAGGATCAGGGTCTTAGCTGCCTTTCTGTCAGGATTCTTGTAATGAATTGTCAGCCAGGTCAGAACAAATCTCTGGAGTATGAACCTTGAGATCCCAGCCCTTCAGGGACGAGGGATGCCCTAACAGGACAGGAACCCTGATTCCCGGTATCCCCTTAGACCCAGGTCAGGACAGAATATGCACTTTACCTGCATTCGTCACTTTATCCCCTTGGAACTGACAGGCATTTTTCTTTTTCAGTTTGATTGACAGGCAATGGCTACAAATTGCTGTCTGGAGTGAGCTGAAGATGCAGCCATCTGACTAACAGGTAGGAGGGAAAATCCCTATTTAACACCCACTATTGGTTTTTGTTTGTTTGTTTGTTTTTGACAAAGAGAAGACTTTTGGGAACAGATCCCCAATGTGTGTGCGGGGGGGCGGGGTGTCAATTGGGACAGCTCCATTGGGATCAATGGGCCAGATCCCTATCTGCTGCAGATTAGTGCAGCTCCCGAAAGAAGGGGCGTGTTGTTAGTTTACACCAGCTGAGGATCTGACCCCTAATTATTAACTAGGGTTTTGTTTCAAGGCTGAAAGCAACGGGGGGAAAAAAATAGCTAGTTTCCTCCCTGTCCAGTGTGGTGTTCTGTAAACGGGGCATTGCGCCATTGATGTCAATGGGCCAGATCTCCAGCGGGTGCAAACCAGAGTCACTCCATTGAAATGCAGCTGAAGACCTGCTCCAATATCTCCAGGGCATCTTCTTTCTTAACGGGACAAGATCGTGGTTCTCTGGCTTGTATTTTGTAAGCCTCCATTTCCCCACAGAGCCCTGGCCAGTTGGTCCACGGGGCAAAAGGTTCTGGGACCCCAGCACTGGTGGGAACTGGGCGGCGGGGGGGGATCCACAGAGTAGAGGATGAAGTGGTTTCAGGACAGAACCTCTCTCCTGCCTGGGCTGCGTGGAAAACCTGGAGAATGGCTCGGTTTAGGGAGTGTGCCTCCTCTGTGCTCCACCCTTCCAATTATGGCACTGTCTTCCGTCGGGGGCTGCTGTTTGCTGAGAGTGAGCGAGAAGGCAGAAATTTCCCCTCCCTATTTGGAAGGAGAGGCTGAGCTGAGATCACATTTCCTGTGGTCAAACTGGAGGGGGTAGTAGCAGTTTGACGTGCAGCTATTTCAGACCACGAGGCTGCCCACCCCCTAGGCGGCTTCGCCAGCCTCCGCTGGTGAGCCCTGCGTGGGGGTTGTGGCCAAATCTCCGTTTGTTACCAGTTGCAGGCAATAGGTGGTACAGTAACGGCCTAATCTGCCTTGAATGCAGGCTGAGGATTCAGATCATAGAGAGAACTTGCATGCTGGGGTGGAATGAGTGAGGGCTCTGGAGCTGAAACGAATGGGACCGTGGCTTGGGAGCAGCTAAGGGATTGTCCTGGGGTCAAATGAGAGAACGGGTGCCACCCCTACAGCTTTTGGGGAAAGGCACCTAGCCTTTTAAGTGGCTAATGGGATCCAGACCCTCTGAGGCATTGGTTTGAATCCAGCCCAGGTGTGTAGTGAGTGAATCCGTTGCCATCTGAGGGGTGCTGCGTGGTCTTTGTGTGAAACTAGTTTGCTGGGGCTCAGCCCAGGACCCAGCTGGCAGCAGTCCTGCTTGCCACCCGCTGGCACTAATTAGCCCTTGTGCAGTCAGTTACGCTAGTACAATGTGGGACTGAAGCGCTACCGGGCCAGAACTGTACAGCCACTTTGCACTGGTGCAAATGACTGCACAAGGTGCAGGGCAGGAGGGGAGCGGGCTCTGAATTCCCCTTGTCCCTGAAAGGGAGGGTCCCACCGGACTCAGAAGTGTGGCACATTGGCAAGGGGCCGTCTGCATGGGAATCGCACCTGGCCAATGGCCATGCTGTACCTGTTCTAAGTGTGTGTGTGTGTGTGTGTGTGTGTGTGTGTGTGTAAACAGAGGCCTTCAGTCATCAGTGCATTCACAAGCAATTTAAGGGGGGCCTTAAATTATAGTTGCTTCCACTTCAAGGCCCCTTTGCACTGCTCTGGCAGCATAAAGGGGCCTTAGTATAAATGAAAATCTAGCCATGAATCCACATGACAGGCCAGATTCACAGTTATGCTAGTCTGGCAGTGCAAAGGGGCCTTTAACATACATGCGACTGTAATTTCTTCCTATTTTAATAACAATGATAATCCCTACCTCTTATATACTGTACCGCTTTTCATCCGTCGCTCTCAAAATACTTTACCAAGGAGGTCAGCATCATTATTCCCATTTCACATGGGGAAACCGAGGCACAGAACGTTGAAGCGTCATGTCCAAGGTCACCAGGCAGACCTGTGACGAAGCCAGGGACAGAGCCCAGGTGCTCTATATACTAAGTTACAATGCTTTTAAGGCCTCTGTGTGCTGCCAGAGAGGCTTAAAGCAGCCTCAGGGCTTCTTTATACACCCACTACACACAGTCAGACTGAGAGGACATTTCAAGTGGGGTCCCACAGGGTGCATCCTGGGTCTAGTACTATTCAATATTTGCATTAACGAGCAGAGGACAGAGTGGAGCGTACACTTCTACAATTTATGGATGGCATCAAGCCGGGAGGGTTGCAAGCACTTTGGAGTGCAGGCTGAGAACTCAAAATGATCGTGATAAACTGGAGAATTGATCTGAATTCAGTCGGGTGGAATTCAGTAAAGAGAAGGGAAAGTGGTACATGTGGGAGGGGAAAATCAAATGCATAATACACCATGGGGAGTAATTGGCTTTGGTGGCGGTACTGCTGAAAAGGATCTGGGAGTTATCGTGGATCAGAAATTGAATGTGAGTCAACGGTGTGAAGAAAGGCATTCTGGATGTATTCACAGGAGCGTCATATGGAAAACGCTGGCTGTAACTGTTCCGCTCTACTCGGCACTGGTGAGGTCTCAGCTGGAGCAGTGGAACAGGTTACCAAGGGAGAGGCTGTAGAATTCTCATCACTGGAGGTTTTTAAGAACAGGTTAAACCAGCATCTGTCAGGGATGGTCTAGTTATATTTAATCCTGCCTTGGTCTAGATTAGTGTTTCTCAACAACTGGTCTGTGGACCGGCACCTGTCCCTGAGATCTCCCTGGCACAGTTTAGGATGGCAGTAAGCCGGTCCCTGGTATCGAAAAGATTAAGAAACACTGGTCTAGATAACATCTTAAGGTCCCTTCCAGCCCTACATTTCTATGGTTCTATGGAAAGTTGTACCATTTTAACTGTCCTGGTACAGATAAAGGGATATAACCCACGTCTGTGGAAGCAGTTCTACTGGTAGTATAAAAGCGCTTGTACTGGTATTGCTATTCTCATAAAGGAAGGAGACTAATAAGCGATACTGGCGTAAGGCACCTATATACTGACACAGCTGCATCCACAGTAGAGGTTGTATTGTATTTTGGTAGAAAATCACAGCTCTACATGACATAGTTATCCCAGTACGAAACCTGTGTGTGGAGCACACCTGAGTGTCATTCGGAATCAGGCCGACACTAATTCAAAGTATCTGCGCTAGTGCAAAGTGCCACTGTAGTGTAGACATACCCAGTTGTGGTTTGGTAGTGTTTTACATCCACTCTGCACTGGTTTAAGTGGATACACAACCTGAAGAACAACATAGAATCAGATCCTTAAATCTTCTAACAACAAGGCTCTGTGGGTGGTATCGGGAAGGATTAGGGTGACCAGATGTCCCGACTGTATAGGGACAGTCCCGATTTTGGGGACTTTTTCTTATATAGGCTTCTGTTACCCCCCACCCCCGTCCCGCCTTTTCACACTTGCTGTCTGGTCATCCTAGGAAGGATACTCATTTAAAAGTTCCGTAGCTAGCCAAAGAGTCCCACAAAAAGCACGGAGTGGACATCTCCTAGCCTTTATTTCTCCATCCACCTCCTGAATTGAATAGGTCCCGTTAACAAGCTTGTAAATTCCCCATGTCAAAAGACATTGCGATAAACAAAGAACAAGACGAGCACAGATTTGGCCACAATGGCTGGGCTTGTTAATGCAAGAACTCAGGCATGGGCAGAAAACCTGGTCTTCTGCTGTGCCAGCTTGCAGGGGTCCGGGAGCAGTGCTGATTAGATAACTACAGGGCCAGATCCTGAGCTGGTTTAAGTCAGCTGCATCTCCTCTGAAGACAGTAGAGCTAGGCAGAGTGACATCAGCTGGGTATCATGTGCCTCTTAGGACCAAGATCTGAATTCTCGTTTACACTAAGGCCTTTTATGCCACTGTGGTAAAGTAAAAGGGTCTTAAAGTAGTTATGAGTGTAACAAATTGACACTCACTTCAATGCCCCTTTGTAAATAAGAATCATGCCCCAGATGTCTGTGTCAAGGTGTGGCCATGAAGTTATTGGATGGAAGAGAGGAATCTCCGAGCATCTATTTCTCTGTCAAATAATTCTTTGCCTTTATGTGAAGATCTCTCACCTGAGGCTTTCAGAGTGCTCTGCAAACGTTCGTTACAACCCGTAGAGATAAGTATCATCACCCTTTTATAAATGGAGAAACTGAGGCACAAATATAGTGATGGGAGTTTCCCACAACCACACTGAGATTAGGTGGCAGACTGGGGTACAGAACCCAGTTTTTTTTCTGCTCTAACCACTGGACTCCACTCCTCTCCAATGCCAGGAGCCCCAACTCCCTGTCCTCTGCTCTAAGCACTAGACAACATTCCCTTCCCATGAAAGCAGATTGTATACTTGTTCTCATCCATCATGAATCTGAAACACTGTATAAGTGTGAAAAGACTCTTATCCTGTCCCTATCTCCTTCCCTTCCCCGGAAATGAGGACTGCTGATGGCATTACCGGGGGGGGGGAGGGGGGGAGGATGTCGGAACAATTTAAAAGAGGGTATTTTTTTTCTAGAACTCGTATCCCTGTTTATTGCTGTTACAGTAAATGTTTGCATCTCCATTGTCTGTAATGAGGTTGTGGGTAGAGACGAGGCCGGGTAACCGTTTTATGAGGGTTCTATGGTTTCATGTAATGTATATTCTGTATCTGATATTAAAATCAATACAAGGAGAGATTTTAAAAATAATCTGACACCCGCTCTCGACGTGGGCGGTGGGGGTGGGGGGTTATTTTCTCTGCTGAGCAAGCAGGTTTTGCTGGATGTTCAGAAGAGGATCGAGATGGCTCTTTAATATCAGATCGGGGGCAGATAATATACTTGAGATCATAGTGGCTGCATATGGAAAAGACCGAGTGAGGTCATTGTCCGTTCCCTTGCAAGGTCAAGATGGAGGTGCTAATTCTGATCTAAATGACACCAGTATAAATCACGGAGATATGCGAGTGTAGAATCAGTATAAGATCCCGTAATATCTCACGAGATGGAAAATCTGCTGGATCGTAATATGTTAATTGTTGTTATTATGTGTTACAGAAGTGCATAAAGGCCTCTGCCGAGATCAGGACTAAATGCTGCACAGACACATAAAGAGAGATTGTTCCTACCCTCGAGAGCTTACAAACTAAGGTCATGTCTACACTAAGGAGGCTGCCCCTCTGTCACCGTAGTGTAGATGCTTCCTACCTCAACAGAAGGAATTTTTCTGTTACGGTAGGTAATCCGCCTCCCCGAGTGATGGGGAATTCTTCCATCAACCTAGTCCCTTCTACACCAGGGGTAGGTCGGCTTAATTTATGGCGCTTGGGGTGTGGATTTTTCACACCCCTAAGCAACGTAGGTGTGTCAACCTCATTTTCAGTGTAGATCAGGCCGGGATGTAGAAAATAGAATCAGGCCCTAAGGCCCAGGCTTGGTCTACCCCTAAAACTTAGGTTGACCTAACTGCATCGTTCAGGGCTGTGAAAAATTTTGCGCCCTGTGTGACATAGTTAGGTTGACCTCACCCTAGGGAACATTGATGGAAGAATTCTTCCGGTGACTTAGCTATCATTGCTTCTCGACGAGGTGGATTAACGACATCGATGGACAAACCCCGTCTGTCGATGCAGGAAGTGTCCACGCTACAGCGGCAGCGCCAAAGCGGTGTCACTGTAGTGTAGACACACCCCTCGATTCACAAAGGTATGTAGGTGCCTAGCTCCTGTGGGGTTCACACAGGGACTTTGTACCAGAGCCAGGAACTGAACCCATCTTCCCCATCCTATTCCTTCCCTGCCTGACCATTCTTTCACTTTTTGTAGTGGAACCTGATCTGCACATTCCTTGTCTACACTAGAAAGTTTTGTAAGTTTAACCAGACTGGTGAAACTAAACCGATGAACCCCTCCTAGTGTGGACGCAGCTACGCTGGTATAAAAGTGCTTATTCGGGTATCACTTATGCTGGTTCAAGAACAGCTGAATGTATAGGTATGAGATCCAGTTAGACTGATGTAACTGCAGCTCATACTGGCTAAACTTGTATTGATATAAAATCATCCATCTAACCAACCTAGCTATATCGGTATCACGCTTCCAGTGTTGACCAGGCCTAGGCTACAAAGTGGTGCTGTTTGGAGGACACCGGGGTTGTTGCCGGGTGCCCAGACATAGGTTGTAATCGTAGGGCAGTAGGCCCCAGGACCGGTGGCTAATACGCTCTATATTTTTGATCAGGCCAGGGCTTTTAGCAGTTGCTCTGAGGCTACAGAATTGCTCATTCAGTGGGTTGATGCATGAGGTTTGAGGTTGGAGGAGGACTTTTGAAAAGTGCTGCTTTGAAACTCATCCCCTTCCGTTCCCCAAGCCGGCCTCACGGTAGGATTCGAGCGATTATACAAGCGCATTATTGACCCTGCCTCAGAAGTATGTGACGACCAATACTGGGGTGATTTAAAACCCACATGGCCCCGTCCTCGCGTCCTGGAACGCACGGCGCTGCTGTCCGCGATCAATAGGCACTTTGGGTTCCTGTGTCCAACGCAATTTGAGGTACGCCAAGAAAACCTCTCCTGCATTTTGTACCCAACCACTTCTGGTGCAGAAAGGCTCTCCGGGACAGTGACCTTCCTTGAATTGATGCTTGCGCCTTCCAGCGCCCGCAGCACCATCCCATTGCAATTGTACTCGGTAAATCACGTGCCTGGTAGTACCATGCGCTCCATCTGCAGGGCCTATGCCTTTGGCCCGTGCCAGTCCGGGAACAAGGCTCACTAAATGAGCCTCCCTTTTATACTGTATGCCATGAGCCTGATTTTCAAAAGCGCTGGTTGCTCATTACCCCTAAAAATCTGGCTCGATGAGGATATCGATCATACTCCAACCATATCCCACATCCAAACTCGGTGATAGTTAGGGTCCAGAGCTGACTCCATCTCTAGTTTGAATGAATTCATGGGTTGGTTTAACTTATGCAGTAGCTGCAATGTTGGGTCCCAGGGTTGAAAAGGTGCCTTCGGGACGTAGCATTGAAAATAAGGACCTGGTGTTTAAGGTTCTGTCCTAGGACTAAGGCGCCCTGGATTCAATTCTCTGCTCTGCAACAGACTCCCTGTGTGACCGTGGGCAGATTATTTACACACTCTGTGCCTCAGTTTCCCATAAACTTTTTGGAGCAGGGGCTGCCTCTTATATGTATGTCCAGCACCCAGCACAACGAGGAGCTGGTAGCCGGTGGGACTACTAGATGCTACTGCAAAGCAAATAGTTATACAGCATTGCCAGCTCCTAGATGTTCAAAAATCATGGGTCGAACCCAAAACGTCATGAGGCTGACTTAAAAAATCATGAGATTTAAAAAAAAAAATTAGATCAATCTTGGGTTCTTTTCATTGGCCAGGTGGTAACTGCCCTTTCAATGAGAAATGGCTTTTTGTCAAAAATGGAAATTTTCAGAGAAGAAAATCTCAATCTTTAATTACCTTTTCCCAGTCTTTCCAGGAAAAAAGCCTTAACCCCCCCCAAAGCCGCCGGTGGGGTGGGCAACGCTTTGCTTTTTGGTGTAAGGGGCGGTGCTGTCCTTGCTGTTCAGAAAGATTCCTAACCGGTAAATCCTAGAAATCCCCATTTCGTAGATGGGGAAACTGATTCACATTAGACAGGCAAAGTGAGTTACCAGAGATTACATGGCAAATCATTGGTACAGCTAGGGACAGAACCCAGGAATCCGGGTTCGCCAGCCTCACCTGCTTCAACCAGTAGACCAGGGGTAGGCAACCTATGATACGCGTGCCAAAGGTGGCACGCGAACTGATTTTCAGTGGCACTCACACTGCCGGGTCCTGGCCACCGGTCCGGGGGGCTCTGCATTTTAATTTAATTTTAAATGAAGCTTCTTCAACGTTTTAAAAACCTTATTTACTTTACATACAACAATAGTTTAGTTGTATATTATAGACTTATAAAAAGAGACCTTCTAAAAATGTTAAAATGTATGACTGGCACGCGAAACCTTAAATTAGAGTAAATAAATGAAGACTTGGTACAGCACTTCTGAAGGGTTGCCAACCCCTGCAGTAGGCCATACTGCTCTCCCAGAGCTGGGGCTAGAACCCAGGAGTCCTGACTCCCAGCACCCCCCGCCAACCAGGGCGGCACGTGCTAAGGGGCGGCATGCTGTCCATTCTTGGGGCGGCCCAGTCCGAGCGGCTTTTTGCTTCGGCAGTTCGGGCGGCAGTCCGAGCGGCCTTTTTTTTTGTGGAGTGGCAAAAATGGTAGAGCCGGCCCTGCCCCCAACCAGTAGGCCATCTTCTCTTCCAGAAATCAGACTGAGAACCTAGGACTCCTGATGTCTAGCCCCTAGACTTCACTTCTGTCACTTATAGCGTAGGGCAAGTTTTGTCCTTCCAATGCATCCATTGCCATTTGGTATTTTGCGACTGACTGAGATCCAGTTTCAAACCGCGGATGGAAGAATCCTTTCCCAGCCTCTCCTGCTGTCTTCATCGGAAACTCTTGTCGACACACGCATGCGTTCCTGCTTTAACCATACCTGTATCCGAGTGTGGATGCAATTGTATCAGTACAAAAGTGCATATATTGGTATAGCCGTTCCTGTACTGGAAGGGGAATAAGCTATACTGGGATAAGGCACCTTTAGACTGCTACAACTGCGTCCACGCTAGGGCATTGAATCACTGTAACTACACTGGTGTCGTTAAAGCTGTACAACTTTTGTGTGTGTGTGTGCACACCCTCAGTGAGTCTCCCTGTGGTTGCATATTTGTTCCAGACGAGTTTGAAAAGTCCCAAGTGTGCAGGCGTCCTCTGGCTCTGACCAAGCCCCCTGCGTCTGGATCTCTCACCACCATTTACCCCAGTGCCGAACGCTCCCATTCTGAGTCGCCTTTTCCAGGGCCCCGGCGCAAACGCCCACCCACCATGCAGCGCAGCGGCAGAATCCGGCCCCGAGGGTTTATTTACCAGTTCCCTTTCCATCACGAGATTGCAGGAGCGAGTGGGGCGATAGAGACAGGACGGATTATGGTGCGTGGACGTGCAGGGGGCATGCGGGTGTGGACGTCGGAAGGATTTTCGGTCCAGGTAACGCTAGACTGCCTTGCTGTCCGATCTGCTAGGCAGGCCCCCCCACACACTGTGGTCACTGATCCTTCGGCTGCAAAGGAAGTGAACCAAGCGGCTGCTTTCAACAGCTGTTTCCAGGCAGGCCGCTTTGGCTTCTCCCATCCCCCCCCCCCCCCCCGCCCCGCGCTTTACCACCTCCCTCTAGTTTTACATCTGTCTCTGCCCTTTAGACAGGCCGAGTTCTTTCTGTCACTCTAGGACAGTGTTTGGGGAAAGGGAGGGGGGTTGGCTCATTCCCTCTATGGTGCTGTCAGTGACAGATTGGGGACAGTTGTTGAGGTGCTGGTGAGGGGCGGCGGGGAGGAACACGGGACACAAGACGGCTTTCCTGCAGGGTTGGGACTGGCTCCCTGGTCCTCAGAGCTTCCTTTCAGACGTCCAGGGCTGAGCATACGTGGAAAAGGACGCAGCCATCCTGTCTCCTGTAAGTACCTCTCACTCTTTCCACTGGGGAGTTTAAAATTAGCAGCGTCTTTTTTTTAAAAAAAAAAACAGGCGTTGCTTTAGCTTGACCAGCCCAACTGGGTTAGGTTTTTTTTTTGTTTGTTTTTGGTTTTAAGCTTGGATGACGCTCCAGGGGCCCATGGGGTTTAGGAGACAACTCAGCAGCCGACAGCCCCCGACCCCCCACCAGATCAGCTTTCAGAGAGACTGCCCTGTGCTGAGAGCCCATGCTGGGTTCAGCCTTCTTATCTATTGTCACCCTCTGGTTTTGTTGCATTGTTTCTTTAGCTGGAGGTTTTGTTATTAATATTAGTAGTAATCATGAAATAGACCTTCGGTGTGTGTGTTTCTTCTTGAGTCACTTTCTGAGCAAAGTTGGGAGCTGGTTATTATGTGTATTACGGTAGCACCCTGATGCCCCAGTGGGGCATCGGGGCCCCATTGTGCAAGGTGCTGCACAGGCACATAGCAAGAGACTGTCCTTGAAGAGCTTGCGGTCTAAATAGACCAGACAGACAAAAAGGTGGGATGGGGAAACCGAGGCACGGAGCAGGGAAGGGACTTGCCCAAGTGGGCCAGTGGCAGAACCAGGAAAAGAACTCAGGTCTTGCGAGTCTTGGTCCAATGTATTAGCCACTTGGCCATGCTGCCTAAAACCAACCAAACATGCCCAGCCATGCAGATAAGATCGTTGAGGGCGTGGGTTCAGAATCCACATCTGAATGTTGTCCCTGCCCCTAACTAAAAACAGGCATCCTGACATCCACAGAGGTTTGCATCATGGAGGGGAGGGAACCCCTTTTCTTCCAGAAAGAGGAACGCCGCTGCTTTAAGAAGTCAAATAGCTCCCATCTCTCAGGGACCCAAGGGTGTTTAGAAAGACCAGATTCAGCGGACACCCTCACAGCACCTTTGTGTTGGCTCTGCTAGGAGGCTCACCTAAAGCCCTCACCCTGGGGAATAGCTCCTGCCAAGCACAGAGCTAGATCCGATAGCCCCTGCAGGAGTCTGTTCTGGGGTAAGCAGGGAATAGGAGACAGGGACTGTCTTTTTGAAATGTGTTTGTACAGCGCCTAGCGCCATGGGGTCCTGATCCATGGCTCCTATGCTTTGTGGTAATACAACTGATTAATAATAATAAATTCCTGGTTGCCACGAAACCTATAGAGTTATGGCAATGCGGGAGGCAAGTTATACTGTAGGCTGTTAAGGGCGGGAACTGTCTTTTCTTTGTAGGCGCGTACAGCACCCGGCACCATGGGGCCATGATCCTTGATGGGCGAAAGGGGGGCCTTTAGGCGCTCCTGCGGTACAGATAATAAATTAGGGCAGCCCGGGGAATCGACTGGCTCAGGAAGCCCCAGAATAGGGGAGACATAAGCTGCTCCTCCACTCTCCATGGGGCGGTGTAGGGATGAATATCTGCATCTAATCTCAGCGTGGCAGCTCTCAAACCTAGTAAGATGGTCAATTTCAGGCCTGTGACAGCAGCCCGGAACATGCTGCGAAAGAAAACAGGAAACAGGGTTGGGAGCAACCCACTGTATTTACTAGGTTTTACCCAGGCTGTTTATAGTGGTTCCTCTGAGGTCTTTTTTTCCCTCTAACACCCTTCTGCAAAAGCAATTGCACAGGGTGGTTTTGTTTCCATCAGGTTTGTTGTATTGCAGAGTGGAAATGTACACCTTGGGTGGGACCATGAATGTGTCCGGAGCTGGATTTCTTCCCAAATTACCCAGGTATCCCTGAACTCAGCACCCACCATTGGGGGTAAGAGTTTCCAAAGAGACCAGCACCCAGGTAGGCACCTAAGTAAGGTGGAGACTTCAGAAGCGCTCAGCGGCCAATGTGCCGATACGGAGCCATTTCTGTGGGTGATAAGATGGGAGCTGAGGTCTTCTGAAAAATCTGGCCTTGGATTCTTGTTGTTAATGACACCTAGCTCTTTTGGTCAGTGGACCTCAACACGTTTTACAAAGGAGGTCGCCATCATAATCATCCCCATTTTGTAATGGGGAAACTGAGGCATAGAGAGGGGAAGTAACTGGCCCAAGGTCAGAACCAAGCATCAAACTCAGGTCTCCTGAATGAGTCCCAGTCAACCGTTCTAGCCACTTGGCCAGCAATACTCAGATTGAGGAATGGCTCTTTAATGTGTCTCCTGCAGCAGTTTGTAGCACATGATATTAAACCACTGGGTGATTGAATTATTAAAGAGTCTAAGCTATTAACCAATCAGGATGCTTTTACTATGTTATTAACCAATTGTAACTGATAAAATAATAATAATACTTGTAAATGAAACACTGAATTCACACTACTGTGGCTTTTTTGGGTAATGTTGATTGGTAATTTGGCTCCTGAACCACTTGGAGAACAATGGCGCACCGTTGTGCGAAGCGCTGTACAAACGCCGGATGGTAGTCAGTCTCTGTCTCGCAGAGCTGACAATCAAATAGAGACCGCAAACACAGGGTCGGGGGGAGGGGTAGAACGCACATATTTTGCCTGATCATGTATGCTGAGTTCTTTTAAAGCTTCTGGCCTAATTGTACGGGATCAGATAGGACTGTTGGCTACCTGAGGGTTTCCCAGCCGGCTGTTGGACTCTGCGGCCTAGACCTATTCATGAAGCCGGAGCATAACATGTAGCAGAAGAAAAAATCATCAGGCAAGGACCCAGAATCAGGGTGAAAATCTTCTAATGATGGGCCTGTTTTTCTAGTACCTTGTGCCGTCATTTTGTATCTGTGCAAAGTTGGGGAGATTTCCCCAAATTTGTTGCTTTAAAGAAGAGCAGGGGTCCTCTCTTACTCTGTTTTTTTTTTTTACTTCCCCCGTTACCATGGTATCTGAGCACTTGCCAAGCTGGGTATCAAGCGATAGGACTGGCATTGTTCATGTGGGTCTTTTTCCCTTTTCCTCTCTCTAGGGGGAAAATTGTGTGTGGATTTTTGGGGGTGTTTTTGGTGGAGGAGGGTTCGATTTTGGGGGTAGGAGGGATGGGTCATTCAGAATTTCAAAACTCAAAAAAATAATTGGATAGGTTGAAAAATTGGAGATTCCAACCAGCTCGGTGGTCCACTCACCATTTTTATATCCCTTTAACTGTATCTGCTTAGAAGCGACAAACATGCCTAGTGTGGATGTAGTTATACTGGTATAAAAGGGCATAGACCAGTACAGCTTATTCGCACAAACTGTGTGTCAGCTGGCTTCAAAGCACGATGTGCTGTATGCGTGTATCAGTGAAGATCAGGTCAGCGCGCCTTGTGTGTGAGCGGAACGTGATAAATCCTGTCTCTCTCTTGTCTCTAAGTGTTACTCTCAGTGACCTCTCTTTTAAGCCTCCCGCTCTACGGGAAGCAATACGGCCCAGCGGGTGGGACGCTGGGCTGGCAGTTGGGAGCCCAGGGTGCTAGTCCTGCTCTGTTTGCTCTGTGATCTTGTGCATGTCACTTCTTCTCTCTGAATCTCACTAGGTGGGTAATTGATGCTTGCTTCCCTTTCTAAAGCACTTGAGGGTTATGGTTGATTAGAGCTAAGTTTTGTTATGTCTTAATAATCTCACTGTTACTGCGGAGGCTATGGTGGAATAAAGAAAACCAATGCGTATTCCACAGAACTTCAAACGTTTCCACCTCCGATGGACAGGACACTGCATTGGGAATCAGGACTCCGGGGTTCTATACTGGCTCTGTGAGTGACATTGGGAAAATTCTTTGCTTGTCTTGTCTTTTTAGACTGTTAGCTCTTTGGGGTAGAGGCTGTCTAGCATGGTGATCTTGGCTGGAGCCTGTAGTCACTGCTGAAATATAAATAATAATAATGTAGATGGAAAAACCTCCATGAAAAATTAAAGGACAAAAGCGCCTAAGTAGGAAAACAAGGTCTTGTTCAAATACTTTTCCCACCCCCCAAAAAAACAAAAAAACAATGAGACTGTGGAACTCATTGCCAAAAGAAGTAACTGAGGACAAGAGTGTAACAAGATTCAAACAGGGACTGGACATTGATATGGAGATCAAGAAAACCCAGAGTTGTCATAATTAATGATAAACATTCCGGAAGAAATACTAAACTTCAATATTCAGGCTTAAACCAAAAGGAGACCAGGAGAACCCAGATCTATTGCTGCTGGGTTCTCACACCTTCCTCTGCAGTACCTGTAACACCCAGGATACTGGACAAGTTGGACCTCAGGCCTGATCCAGCCTAGGGATCTCTCTGTTTTTATCCTTAAAATGACTGTATCCATACGAACGAGCTAATACATTTTTACTTAGAGTGACACAGCAAGGAATAGAACCCTTCCTATCATTGACCTTGGACACACGAATCTCCATTTTGTGCCTCAGTTTACTCAATGTTCAGAAACTTACAGTGACCTTTCACGTCCCTGTTTGCTGTCTTTTGTGCAAACAAATAGAGCTGGGCACATTTTTTGGTCCGGAAGTTTTTTTTCGACAAAACAAGTTTTTTTTTTTCCCCCTAAATGAAAATGTTCACTGCATGTTTTCATTTCTATCCAAATATGTCTGGGTTTTGAAAACTATACATTTTTCTTTCTTTTTTTTTTTAATGAGCCTCCCCCCCCAAAAAAAGTCTATGAAAAATATTTTTAAATGAAAATTGTGTTTCTTTAAAAGAATTGTTTTTTGCAGTACATACGTTTTCTGAGCAGCTCCAGTGATCAAGCACACCAGACATAAATTTGCTCCTTTATCTGTCACCCTTAAATGACCACAAACTACTTCTGAGCACCTTACAGACTTTAAGGTATTTATCCTCATAACCTTATCCCTGCGGTAGGGCCATAATATTATCTCCGTTCAACAGACAGAGACACAGAAAATTTCCCAAGATCGTACAAGAATCCATAGCAGAGTAGAGACCTGAAGGCAGGTTTTCTGCGCCATAGGCTAACACCTTAACCACTAGACCAGGGGTCAGCAACCTTTCAGAAGTGGTGTGCCGCGTCTTCATTTATTCACTCTAATTTAAGGGTTTGCGTGCCAGTCATACATTTTAACATTTTTAGAAGGTCTCTTTCTATAAGTCTAATATATAACTAAACTATTGTCGTATGTAAAGTAAATAAGGTTTTTTAAATGTTTAAGAGGCTTCATTTAAAATTAAATTATAATGCAGAGCCCCCCCGGACCGGTGGCCAGGACCCAGGCAGCGTGAGTGCCACTGAAAATCAGCTCGCGTGCCGCCTTTGGCAGGCGTGCCATAGGTTGCCTACCCCTGCACTAGACCATTCTTGCTTCCCTCTGTCCCTGCTCGAAAGGCTTTGCTATCCACATACCTGAGGCAGCTCTGAAAAGCTCAGGCCAGTTTGTAAGCATATGCAGCCGTAATCCACGGCCATCCCATATGGCTGGCAGGTGATGCTTCCATATGGAGCCGCTCTCGGACTTTTCTCAGTTCATCAGCCCGAGCGTAACTAGCGTGAACTGCACCATCCTTGAGTGCTGGTGTCTTCATCCCAAAGATGTGCAGTGATGTTTTTGGTTTGGAAGCCGTGTAAGGGTTTATCGGGGCCTGTTGTGGGAATCTCATTTGGATTTACGATACATAAAGCAATGCTGTTTCAAGTAAAGCCATTTAGTCTTGTGGAACTATATTTATCAGAGATATATCTGGAAGGCCAAATTTCCTTGCTGAGTCAGTCGTGGGTTCCATTCCCAGCTCTGGAAGATAATAGGGTCTGGTGGTTAGAGTAGGGGACTGGGGACTCCTAGGGGGCCAGCTCTGGGAATGAATGTAGCCTGCTGAGAGTCTATTTCTGGCTTTGATTGGAAGTGTGTCTATGCAGGGGTTCTATTACCGACTCTCCGCATGACACTGGCCAAGTCTCAGGTGCCTCAGTTTTCCCATCTGTGCAATGGGTCTATTTACCCTCCAAGGTATGTTGACTGTATGTCTGGTCGGAATCACGGCCGCTCCAGCAAGATGTCCTTTGGCCTTGGTTCAGCAGTGACTCAGAAGGAATAGCGCCACTTAATGAATCACTGTTTCCTCTAACTGCAGAGGCCTCCCTGCTGAATACTCCTCTGGTTGCCCGCTTTGCTGGTGGGAGCTGGCAGGATGACTGCCTGACTTCAGGCCATGAGAATAGCTTCGTCCATCCATGGCTGTCCTTAAATGCGGTGATAGGAGATGTTAATATTCGTAACACGGCTATTGCCTTTGCTGGCTTTGGGGATTTGAAGGGTATCCTTTCCACTGGGGTGGGTGAAGAACGTGGATTTTGGCAAGAAGTGTCATGAACTGGCACGTGTATGAGAGAGAGCACAAGAGCGTGAGAGAGCTGCCCTCTACTGGATAGAATCAGAACAGCCCAGCTATGTATCATATATCCTATACTGCTAAGCATTAGTGGCAATTCTCCTTTTGCTTAGGTGGCAGAGACCTGCTCTTTTGGAGCAGTAAGATTAAGGCTCTAGCCCCACCATCACCATCAAGAACACACTACATGTTCATGTAGTGCAGGACAGAGGCAGCTAGTGGACCACTGATTTGCATCAATAGTTTGCCAGGCTGCTTCTGCGGGGAAAAAATCCTTTCTTCTAAGAGGACTGGACAGGAATGGGATTCAAAATCTTCCTTATAAAGGCAGATCTGGTCTGGGGTAGCCGCCTTCGCAAACAGGAAACATTATGCAGTGAGTCTGGATGAAATTTTCTTCAGTACCTTGAGATGGGGCAAGCTTATTTATTTTAATTTTCACTTCCAGTTTGTCCCAGCTCAACCCACGTAATTTACAGACAGCAGGGCCAGTTACGCAGAGCGGGGGGGACAGGTTTTGTGTGTGTGTGTGTGTCTGTAGAATATGTTTCCTATGAGTGAGTGGCAACAGCTGATAACCAGCTGTCTCTTTGCATTTCAGTTCCTTAAAGAGCCAGGGCCTGATTCTCATTTGCACCAAGCCTCCTTTGTATCAATCTGGCTTTAATGTGGGCGTAAATTGGCCCCTTTACATTGCCAGGCTGGGTGTAGAGAGGCCTTGGAGATGAGGATCAATCCCCAGGTTCCCTCGTCAGCCTTTTGCTTGTAGACATACGTGCGTGGGGGCTGTTAATGAGTTAGGGGACGGAGCTGTATCTCTTACTGGCAGGTGGGAAGGGCCTTTGTCCAGGCTGGCCTGGGAATGTGCCTGTGAATCGCTGGCGTTCCTTTGAATGCGGTAATAGGCATGACCGAATGTACCTTGTCATCATGCAGTCACATGCCCTGGCGGAGCCATGAGTCATGCAGCTGAAGGCAAAAGGGACCCATCCCCATGGCTCAGTTTTCCCTGCCCCTTGTGCGGTCAAAAGCACCGGTGCAGAAGGCGTGCAAAACACTCCTTGATTCGGATTCGGTTCTATTCAACCCGCTTTGCCCTGGGGCCAATGGCTGCACAAGGTGCCGGGCAATGGAAAGTCAGGGCTATTATCAGAGAGCAGCATGGCAGAATCCCCGATATCCAAGCACCCCCAGAAGGGAAAGTTCAGAATCTAGGGACAAGAGTCCTGGCTGAACCCCCACCAAAATAAATAAATAAGTAAAAAAATCTGGATCCCTTGAAAATAGAGAGATTCGAAGCCAGGTTCTGAACTATGTGACTCCCGCCCTAACTTGTCACTATGTTACATCTCCTTTTGCCTCCTCTTGGTTGACAATAACAGCAGTTGGTATCAGAATGCTAGTCCTGAGAGGTAGTGTGGTCTAGCGGCTAGGAGACTGGCTTGCGTGTCAGAGTCTGTTCTCATCGCTGCTTCTGGGTGAGGTTAGGTGGCTAATTGTGCCTCTGGTGCGTTGTCTGCTTAGACTATAAGAAGCTTGTCTGGGCAAGGGCTGCCTCTCTCTGTGTCTGTGTGTAGAACCTAGCACATTGAGGACCACTACTATTATTACTCAGATTATTGTAGCACTTCTGAGCCCCCGTCACGGACCAGGACCCAGTTGTGCTCGGTGCTGTACAAACACAGAACACAGACAGTCGCTACCCCTTGATCTTGGTTGATCACCCTCGGTTCCACTGCAGTACAAAAAATAATGAATAACTCCATCAGAAACCTGATCCCCTTTATTTACAACAGCTCTGCCTGCTGGAAATCTTCACTCTTGTGCCTAAAGGAACTCTGTGTTTTAACTTCCAGCACCGCTGGTTCTACCAAATCTCACAGTACATAAAGCAAGGCTTTGAGCTGGCCGTGTGAGTGTGTGTAGGGGTCTGAGTTGATTAGAGGATCAGTGCATTATGGTGGGGGAACGGAGGGAACTACGTACACTTCTGTATTTCATTTGTGTACATGATCTGGATTGATTTGATCAGTGCTTCACATACGAGTGCAATTAACATTTGGGTAATGCAAGTAAAACCCACAACCCCGTGATGTTTATTATTGTTATATTATTGGCCAAGATTTTCAAAAGTTACTAAGGATTTTGGATGCCCAACTTGAAACATATTAAAGATGCCTGATTTTTAGAGGAAATCCAGAATGACAGCCCTTTCTACCTCTAAACTCCTACCAAGCTCCTCCCCTCAAAAAATCAAACCAAAACCCCAAACCCAAGCAGAATTTTGAGTCTGAAAATGGAGAAGTGCCAGAGACTCCATGAAATCTACTAGAGACTTCGCTATTGGTTCTATATGGTCAGATACTGAGGCGATGAATCACAGTATAGAATACAATGATAGATACACCAAATAGCTATTATTTGTACATCAGTAGCACCTCGGCCAGGGAAAACATACCCGAAGTGGTAATCAAAAATGGATCATTGGAAAATGAAAATAATAACTGGAAAACTGTAACAAGAAATTGAAAATGATAGCTGAAAGAACCCCGGCGATTAGAAAATGAGAAAAAAATGGATAACTGAGAAAATAAAAATGAAAACAGTTACCCCCCCCCCCCGTTTTTGAGAAGAAACATTTGAAAAATGGAAAATGTGATTGTTTTTGTAAAATGGTTGTATTTGAAAAAATGGCCACATTTAACTGAAAAGTTTTTGTTTCAAACCAAAAATTTCAGCCGGCTCCAATCACTGCGAATGTGCCCTTGGCTTGAGCCATATTAATTAATTGCTGCCTTGTGACCTATATTATTATTATTATTCATTATTGTGGTAGTATGGACCAGGACTCCATTGTGCTAGGCACTGTACAAATATAAAACAACTATTCTATTCTATTCTATTCTATATAGACTCTTCTACTGCCTTCATCACTGTAATAGCTGAGTGCCTGGCAGTAAAGCAGGAAGCGCTATAGCTCACATCTGATGGACATGGGTGCTGTCCATCCAGAGAGCTCTCTGAGAAGGAAGAGCTGGGGGTAATGGGCCTGATTCTCCTCTTATTTATGGCGTTGTAAATCAGGAGTGTCTCCGTTGAATGGGGCTGATTTGTGTTGCTCTGCAGCCTGTGTGGTCAATTACAGCAGGGCAGCGTGGGATGTATAACGGTACCAAATCAGAACGGTAGCATTTCCCACCCACTTTGTACTGGTCTGAATGTCTGAACAAGGTGCTGGGCAACAGAGAATCAGGTCCAGTGGAGTTTCCCTTGGGTAAAACCCACACATCGGAGAGGACAACCAGCTGCTATGATTATTGGGGGAAAACCCAACGCCCACTATGGATAGCCCCTAACTTTCCTTTAGAACATATTCTCCTCTTTGCACCCTGTAATGCTTCTTAACTTGGTGTTTTGCCTTGGTTCCAATCTCCGGTGCACAAGATTTGACTTGGGGGCGAGAATCTCATTCTTCTCAGGCCCTTCCATACCGTCCTTGGGGTCGTCTC
The DNA here is from genome assembly GCF_013100865.1 of Trachemys scripta elegans. NCBI lineage: Eukaryota > Metazoa > Chordata > Testudines > Emydidae > Trachemys > Trachemys scripta. Next base: position 9,822,189 of record NC_048321.1, read on the forward strand.
GGCATTTCCTTCTTCCCCTTTCTAAACTGCTGTCCACTCGCTGCCTTTCTCAGGCAGTTGGTTCACTGAAGTCTTTCCACTGATTCCCATGGCTCAGGGGTTAGGATTTGAGAGACCTAGATTCAAATCCCTGCTCTGCCCCAGACTTCTTGTGTGACCTTGGGTAAGTCACTTAGTCTCTCTTCACCTTCTATTCTATAGAGGTTCTTATGGCTTAGCTCCCTTGCCTACTGCACAGAGCGTTGTGAAGAATAAACATATGAACGATGGTGAGGTTCTCAGGTACTGTGGTGATGAGGGGCAGAGAAGTAGCTTAGGTAGGTGGGTAGGCTCCTGAAGTGCTGTCACCTGGATCTGAGCCATGGACCTACCAAGCTTCGGTCACATCCCCGGACGGAGTGTTGTAAGCTCACCGCGCAGCTCGAGCTGCCTTCTTTTGCCTTGATGTCTCTTCCTTACGATCCAGGCCAAGTGAAGCAAATGATACGAACCGATGCTTGGTGGTTCCCCAACCCCAGTGTGAAATATTCGGGCTTATGACTCACCTTCTCTGCCATACAAAAGGGAGAATGTGCTATATCACGGCACCTTGATACTGAACCGCATTCAGGGGCTGTGAAACTTTGCCTGTGTTGGCACAGATAAAGTGGCACAACTTTTGTGTGTAGACAAGGCTTTAGTCTGTAGACAGCTCGCTAGGGGATAAGAGCGGTCAGGGTGGTTAGTCAGCTTAGCTCGCTGATCAGGGCAGGTGTGCAGGGCTACATCTGAGATCGCTATCGAGATCCTTCCGTGGTACGGGAGCTGAACACATTTCAGCTTTGACGAGGGCTCAGTTTCAGATGCCACCGATAGGAAATGGTCAGTGCCAGCCAATCTGACTTAAAAGGTGCTAGGGGATGGAGCGGCGTTGCCTAGTGGTTAGAGATGGGGGGAAGGACTGGGTTACTGTTGTCTCCACAACCGCATCTCTGCAAGACCTTAGGCAGCTCGCTCTCTGTGCAAACCATTTCCCTACTTAAACTCCTGTTTGGCTGTAGCTTATCCTCCCGATCTATCTGTAGCCACTTACGAGTTGGTATATTATTATTATTTATTTATTATTATGTATTTTCCAGTAGTGGCTAGAGGCCCCAATGGAGATCAGGGTCCTGCCATGCTAGGAGCTGTACAAACACAAAGTATAAGACAATACCTGTCCCTAAGAAGTTACAGTCTAATTAGACAGGCCAGAGAAAGGCTGGGAGAGGAAAGAGAAGCACAGAGAGGAAATGATTGGCCCAAGGCCCCTTGGCAGGTCAGTATAACTGCGTCTACACCAGGGCTTTTGCCAGGATAGAAGTGTGGCCAAAAAAAATCACACCCCTAACTAGAGCTATGTGAATAAGGGACTTTGGGATTCACTTGCAAATGTGTGTGTGTGTGGGGGGTATGTGTGTGGAAGAATTGTGTCGAGTCAAACTACAAATGAATTTTTTCAAACTTTTCGGTGAACGGACAAGCTGAAAAATGTTTGGTCTCGAACAAAGCATTTCATTCAGATGAAATCAACATGCCTGGGTTTGATTTTGACTCTCTTAAAACATTTGTAATTTTTTAAAGAAAATTAAAGGAACTGTAGAAACAAAAAGTCACTTCAGGCTGAAAAATCAAAACATTTTGATTTTTTTCTGTTTTTTTTTTTTTTTTGGACTGAAACAATTTGGCCGAATTGACACAAACTCACAGAATATTCAGGCATCACCAAATCTGCATTTTTCCCCTCCCCCCCTTTTCCCCCCCCCCCCCCCCCCCCCCAAAATTGTGTGTGAAAAATTTCACCTGGCTTTACCTGTAACATTGCTACACCTGTGAAAGTTTCTAGGGAGATCTGGCCTGCGACGAAGTCCTGCTTTTGCTCTTGAGATCACTGGGGAAATTCCACTGACAGTCTTCTGCTTTGCCCCAGCGTGGATGAGACCAGAATCCAGCCTATAATCATCTCTGTGTGTGTGTGTGTGTGTGTGTGTGTGTGTATATATATATATATATATATATATATTAATGAGCCAACCTCTCATCTGTCACATTAAACCTCCTCATTACCAGGTATCTAAATTTTGCTCTGACAATAGTGACAGGGGAAGCGGCAGCGATCCTGCCATGGCGTGGGGCTCTGGGGAGTTGGCAGGTGGTTATTTCATGCCCTGCAGGGAGCCGAGAGGGGTGGGCGAGGGAGCGATTTTAATGGGCTCTCGCTTCCCTTCATTTAGAAAACTGTAGTTCGTGCAGAGGAAAATTACCCGAGTCCCAAGCTCGGGAGTCGTCGATTGATAAATACCGGTAGGGAAATGAAACAGCAACGCCGAATGAGACTTCTGCTCCCCCCTTTCCCTCCCCCTGCTGGAGAACAAACTACAATTCAGTCTGCACATAACTCAGGCAACTTAGTTCAACTTGCTCTTGGCTTGTTGGCCTGGTGATTGGAGCATGGTACTGGGAGTCAGGACGCCTGGGTTCTCTTCTGCCTCTGGGAGGGAGTAGGGTGCTTGGAGACAGGACTCCGGGGTTTTAGTCCTATGTTCCGTTCTGGATGCCCCGAGACCTTGGGCAAGCTGCTGGCCTCAGTTTACCCTCTTGTGTGATGGGAACGATGATCACTGCACACGAGGGCGCTGAGGCACAAAGTACTTTGGGACACGCCGTGTGCTGTTCACACCTAAGTATGTCCCCAGTGAACAAGCCATCAGCAGCCGCTGAACGTTGGAGAGTTGGGGATCCAGACTTGGAAGCTCGTCCTCGCCCCGTAATGGGTGGAACCAGAACTCCAGATCCGAATGTGGGGCTTAGGCTCCAAGCTCTGGGCCTTGAGTCCATTTCACGGTTCTTCAAATCTTGCCACGTTTCACAGCGCCGGCTTGGCTCAGTCACTGGGTGAGAGACCTTTAGGGAAAGCCAGCAGGACGTGGTGCTGGCAGGGCTCTTCTCTCAAGGGCAACGTGTCCAGCTGGGGGGATCACGTAGGGTGCCAGGGAGTTGTGGCCAGCCTGCCCTTCCTCTGCCGGGCTGCTGGGCTGAAAAGGTTGAGAGTCGCTGTGCTGCTGTTGAGACCAAGCCTGAATTTCGCGTACCCCGCTCTGGCAGTCGATGGGATGCTAGGCGGGCGACTTAACCAAAGGACTATAAACCCAATATGCTGCCCCACTGGTTTCTAGGCCAATGGGAGTCTTTCCACTGTCTTCAACGGGATTGGATCTGGCTGCAGACGCTTAGAAGGAGTGTTGGGAAGAGGGCGTCTGATCCCCATGCTGCTTTTTTCCCCCCTCCTCTCTGGATCCTCAACTGGTGTAAATGGGCCAAGGATTTGGCCCATGCTACTGAAGCTGGGAAAATGCTGTGGCCAGCTGACCCGATTGCGTTTCTCTGTGAGCGGGAGAGGATTGGCTGGCTTTCCTTGGGAAACCACTCAGGATAATGAGTTACAGATCCTCCCTTGCCCTGAGTTTCTGAACCCTCTCTCAGAGTCTTTTCTCAGCCTTTGCTCAGGGTAGGAAAACTCAAAGCCGACCAGCTCTTGGTGGGCTCTGCACAGGGAGTCGCGGACGTGCCTGCAATATCGCTCTCAGAGATCACCGGTTAGAAACGCCGGCTGCCAGCTGTCCTTTCCAGAAAGCAGCTGCAGCCCTTACAGTCCCGAGCCTGATTCTCAGTTATGCTAAAGCCCCTTTAGGCCATGCGGGCAGTGCCGAGAGTCGGTGCAGATGGCCCCCACTGATTTCTCCCCTCTTCCCTCGAGGCAAAGGATCTCCCTGGTTGGTGTGGTGATGGCATATCAGCCTGCTCCCAGCCCTTGGTGCATGGGTGTGGCCGGTGTGCACCATGCTGTGGTTATTTTAAGGTCTGGTTTATGCTTAAAAATTTGATTGACCCTGCCCTGTCGCTCAGGGCGGGGGAACGTTTCACACTGAAGTCAGGTCGACCTGACCCCTGGTGTAGGCGTGGCTAGGTCAACAGAAGGATTCTTCCGTTTACCTGGCTACCGCCTCTCAGAGAATTGGATTAACTTTGCCAGCCGAAAATCCCCTTCCGTTGATGGAGGAAGCGTCTGCATTGTGGCATGCTAGCAGCTTGTACGTTGCAGCCACCCCGAGTTAGTACCGAAGCAGGTTAAAGCAGAGGACGGGGAATCCGAGAACCTGGATTCTGTCCCCAGTTCTGGGGCTGTGTGGGATTTAGGGGGCTAAAGTAGGGGACTGAGAGTCAGGACTCCTGTGTTCTATTACCACCTCTGGCCAAGTCACGTGTCCGCTCCATGCCTCAGTTTCCCCATCTGTACAATGGGGATTATGTTTCCTTACTTCAGGGGGTGTTGTGTTACATTAATAATAATCCTTTGCTCTTATCTAGTGCTTTTCATCCATAGATCTCAAAGCGCTTTACAAAGGAGGTCCGTGTCACTGCCTTCATGTTACAGATGGGGAAACTGAGGCACAGAGCGGGGAAGTGATTTGCCCAAGGTCACCCAGCAGGCCAGTGGCTGAGCTGGGAATAGAACTCAGGTCTCCGGAGTCCTAGACCAGGGCGCTATCCACTAGGTCCCACTACCATTAATGTTTATGAGGGGCTCACTTCCTGTAGCAATGAACACTATGGAAATGCTTTCAGATAAAGAACCCCTGTCCTACAGAAATGCAAAGGGAGGGAGTTGAACGTGCTGACTGCTGGTCTGCTGTGGTACAAGGCAGTCAGCGTGATTCCCTCGTGCTCTACAACTCCCACAGTCATTTGCACCAGTGCAAAGTGTGGATGCATTTCACACTCTCTTTACATGGGTGCAAATGACTGCACAACGTGCAGGGCGGCAGAGACGCGGGCCCGGTATATTCATTATTCCTTACCCTTCCCTTCAGCACCCCTTCCCGCAACACACACGCTGGTTTTCAAGTGTTGTAGGAGGGTTGTGCTTTTCTCTACAGAGCCTGTAGATCTTGGCACGGGCTGTGGTTTTGTTATCGCTCAGCAGAGCTGACAGTGCAGCTGGCATCGGCTTTTCTCCAGAGAACGCCTGAATCTGGGTCAGGAATATATGTATCTTTTAAAATTCCTCAGGGGCCTTATTGAATCCAACCTCCATTTTTATCCTCGGAGCCTCCTGAGGATTGTACCTGCCGCCTCGGGGATGGATTCTGTTACACAGGTGTATGGGCCTGATCCAATCAACCCACTGCACTCAGCTTTGGAACGGGCCCGATTCTAATCTGATACATCTGTGCAAAGCGGGAGTCGTTTCCCCTGAAATCCATGGAACGACACCGTTGCGAGAGTGGAATCAGGCCCACTGACTCCTGTCCAGTTTACTCTGGACTTACAGCCGTTGGAGGGAGGAATTTGGCTCCGTGAGGCGGAGCCGAGAGGAGCAGGACTCCGATGCTTGGTCCCTGCAGCTGCATTTCCGAGGGCGAAGTTTGTTTCAAGGCTGCACTTTTGTTCGCTCTCCTTCCCCTCCCCGCGTCTGTAGGCTCGACACCGGAACCTAGATAGCATCATCCTGAAACCAGAATAGAAGCTTTGGAGGAGACTTTAACATGTTTGTGCGGTTTTGATCTTGGTTTGCAGATAAAGAGGTGCTAAACAATTCTGTGTTTGGTGACTTGTTACTCTCCACGTCTCTGAGCACCGGGGCCAACGGGGAAAACACGCACACACACAAACACTCACGCATGATGTCATGTCTCTCTGCCTTCTGCAATAGGGGGCTTTAGTGCAGATTTGTGCAGCTCTTGCAACGAGCTGTTTGGTGGGTTTGCACCGAATGAGCACCGGGTTTCATTTTCAGAGGGCGAGCGCTCAAACCTGCAGCGGGAGTCGAGGTGAGTGGCAGGTGCTCAGCACCTTTAAAAACCAGGCCTTTACTGAGCAGCATTCAGTCCCATGCCTTACAGACCAGGGTTCCCCCTTCCCCGGCCTCTTTGCTCTAACCAACTTTGCTTGGGCCGTTAGAGGGACCGGAACCTATGACCTCTGATGCTATGAGGTCGCCAGATCCGGGGTGCAGTTCCAGACCAGTAAAGGGGGGGATGTCATCTTTTGCCCCTAAACCAATCCAGGGCTGTGTTTGACCTGGTGACTCCAGTTAAAGGAACAAACGTCTGGACACTGACTCTTTAAAGGAGCAATGAAGGTTCACGTTTCTTGGATTGTTCCAGGACACCGGACGTTTCAGAACACACGTTTTTGAGGAAATCTGGGGCTATGGGAGAATGAGTCCCCTGACCCGTTGTGAACCAAGCCTGGTGGAAGAGCTGTGGTATTGCAGGCAGGCGCCTCCATCCGAAGTGTTGGACTGGGGCTGCCCAATAAATGGATAGGAAGTGCGTGCTTGTGGCTGATTGTGGGCCTCCCAGGCAGAGAACTATAGTCACAAAGCCTTAAGGTACTTAAAGGGGTAGAGGTGACACAATAGGCTGCCCAGATAGCAAGTGTCAAAAATCAGGACGGGGGTGGGGAGGTAATAGGTGCCTATGAGAGAGAAAGACCCCCAAATCGGGACTGTCCCTATAAAATCGGGACATCTGGTCACCCGATGACACAACTCTTCACCGGTCGGGATTACACCCCAGACTGTAACAGCATGAACCTCTACTGCTTGTGCTAAAGGATTAATGTCTGCAAACTGCTACGTGTGGCAGAGTCAGGGACCAGCCGCTAGAGAGGGACAAATGCCTACCCCCTCTGTGCATAGGCTGTACTGGCATTCTGCCCTTCTCATGTTTGGGGGGATCTCCTGTAAAGATCCACACAGCTACTCAGTGGTCTCCTTTAAATCTCTCCTTCAGCTCTCCTGTACTGTGATGCCTATGCAGGGCCGCCCAGAGGATTCAGGGAGCCTGGGGGAAAAGCAATTTCGGGGGCCCCTTCCATAAAAAAAAGTTGCAATATTATAGAATACTATATTCTCGTGGGGGCCCCTGCGGGGCCAGGGGCAAATTGCCCCACTTGCCCCCCCTTCTGGGCAGCCCTGTGCCTATGTGCCGAGAACACAGCTTATCCCACTGGCCAGGGTTGTTGTCTAGTTTCCTTGTGCTCCCCTGTCAGTCCGTATCACCCTTCTCTCTTTTTTCAACCAAAATGGCTTTTTTCAAAGAATATTTCCATTTTGGTAAAAATTTTTGGTTCGTTCCCCCCACAAACAGCCAGAAACCGGAAAGAAAAAAAAAAAAGAATACAAATATTTAGCCAAAACCCCCAAATACTTTGTGTTTTTTAAAAAAAGTTTTCAGATGTTCATCAATAACGTGAAAAATCTTCATTGGAAATGTTGGGGAATGATTCCCCCCCCCTTACATTTTGCATGAAAAATAATTGCCATATCTGTGATCCTCTTTTCCTTTGAGATATTTAGACCAGTAATGTCCAGCCTGTGAGATCGTTAAATGATGGCTTCTTAGAGCAGCTAAAGCTAGAATATGTGCAAAAAAACAAAAAAAAAAGCGACAAGAATCGCCCAGGATTTGGTTCAATAAGTTAACTGTCGTTGAGTAACCACAGTGTGATTCTGTTCAGTATCCTTTGGAGGGGGAAGAAAGGTACCAAGAAAGGAGGATTTTTCTTTCTTTTTTTTTAAAGGAAGCTGGTCAACAAGAATCTTAAGCCAGTGAGGAAATTACAATCCTTAGACTCAGTGTGGCGGATAAGTAAGAAACAATAACTGAGTCACAGAAGGTATGCATAGCCCTCTATGAAAAGGAAACAGGAAGGCAAGAACTGTGGTTAAATAGCCAAGTTCAAGAGGTTATTATAGCTAAATATGTATTTTTCAGAAAATAGAAATCTGGCCTGCATCTGCGGTAGTGATGGCCGGTCTTTGGGCTCAGCCCTGCCATGGGACCCAAGAGATCTGGGTTCGATCTTGGTTCTACCACAGATTTCCTTGGGCAAGTGACTTAGGTCTTTTGACATTGCATTTTGGGCCAGTTTAAGGCCCAGACTGGGCAGTCTGGTCTACTCCCAAAAGTTGTACCCTTTGAATTATACCGGGAGCGCTAATGTGGTATAACCCTCCTGAGTGTGGATGCAATTGTAGCGGTATAAAAGTGTTTATACCGGGATAGTTGATTCTCATATGGGAAAGGGAATAAGTTATATTAGTATAAAGCGCTGCGTCCACACTGTATTGGTATAATTGTATCAGTAAAAAATCACACCCCTAACCAACAGTTATACCGGTACAAAATCAGTGTGTAGACCAGGCCTTACTGTAACTGAGAATTCAGGCCTGTATCTCTCTGTGCGTCAGTTCCCCGTGTGTAAAGTGGGGATAATAGCTTTTTATCTAGCTTTTCAGGGCAGGGGACTGTCTTGCTATAGAATGTACAGCACCCAGCACATCAAGGCTCTGATCTCAATTGGGGCTTCCAGCTGCTACAGACAATTATTAATAAGAATAGCCACATTGAAGCCAGCGGAAAGCAGCATAAACAATGCCAAGTGAAGTGTAAGATGGAAATTAGGGGGATACAGGGGACTATGAAGAGGAAATAGTCAAAGAACAAAGAACAAATCTTTCCACTCGGAAAGATCATCTCAGTCTTACTGGCCTGAGGCAGTGGAGTTACTCTAGTTCTACACTAGCGCACACAGGATCAGAAGTTTGTCCTCTTAAGTTCATGAGAAGCTGGAAACTTGCACGACAATTGGGGAGGGGGTAGGCCAGCTGGGAGTAAAATGAGACGTTAAGGAGGATAAAGGTCGTGCAGTGAAATCATGTGATTTCGTGCTGTCAGTGTTCACCACAGCGAATGTTGGGGAGATACCTTGCCTGGATCGACTCCTTTCAGGTGCCTGTTATACAGTGAGATGCCACATAAAAACTGTATAAACCAGGTGAACCCTAGGGCTTTCTAATTAGATGTGTCCTCAGTGGGCACAAGTCATTCAGGAGATGATGAGGTAAATATCCAACAGATTCTGCGCTCTAAGGCAGCCATCCAAAACCCACTGAATTCCATGGGAAAGATTCCTGCATTGACTTGAATGGGGTTTAGATCAAACCCCGAATCCACAGCAGGATACAAGTATTTCTCGTTGATTTCAATGGGAACTTACCCAGATGTATAAATATAATGAAAATCTACTTGTAAGGATTTTTTCTTGGCATGGCTTTAGAGCTACGGCTGCCAGTTCTAAGCCCACTTTATTTCTGTGCAAGAAAGAACTGAGCAACTCAAATCTAGGAACCGAAGAATAGAAGAATTGTGAGCCTGGATTTGGGCTCCAGGTGTCTCAGTGTCCTGTCTCTGACAATGACCAGCACCAGCTGCTTCAGAGGCCGGGGCAGGACACCCTGCAGCGAAGGGATAATCTTCTATAACAGGGATATGCCTCCACTGCCATTAAAAACCCGCAGCTGGTGTAGGCTGCAGGGCTGTTTCACTGCAGCGTGTCAGTCCCACCGTCCAAGTCCCGTGAGTCTGAGACAGCTGCGGGTGTCTGATTGCAGTGTGGACGTATCTAGGGTGGCCTGCCCCTTAAAGGCCAGGAGGCCTGGGGCTAGCCAGCCTTGGACAATCAGCTGTCTCCAGCCCTAAGGAGTAGAACTAATTGGTGACAGGTGACAGCCTGCTAAGCACCGGGGTCTCATAAAAGGGGCAGAGAAGGCAGTTTGGGGAGGAATGGCAGGAAATCAAGGCCATCCACAGAAGCCCCATTTAGGTCAGGTGTGGTAGGACTCTAGGGTTGTAGGCTGTAGGTCAGTGATCTATCCCAGAGCTGGGAAGACTGAAAGGTTCCTTAGGGGACCTGAGACTGGGCAAGGGGAATGCAGAGACGAAGCCTGGGAGTCCAGGCTCTATTCCAGAGAGACTGAAAGGTAATCCTAAAAGGACTGGGACCTGAACCCAGAGGGACGACTGCAGAGGAGCCCAGAGGGGGACAGAAGAACCTTTCGTTTGTCTGAGACTTTTGTTTGACCTCCCTCTGGAAAGGGATCAAACTCCGAGCGACCTGGCTGGATGCCTGAGCAGTGTGAATCCCCGGGTGAGGGGAAATCACTGCAGGGAGCACCTGCAGGGCCATGCTCAGCCAGCAGGGGGCGCTCTAGGGCAGCCACGCCCTATGACACCTGCCCCAATGAAGGCGTTTTCCAAATCCTAATTAGAGGTTGGTTTTTGTCCAGAAGCAGGAGCATTTCTCTCTTCCAAAAGTCTTGTTTTCTTTTGAATACTAACTCTTGTACCTCTGGCTCTTCTTGCTCTTCGTGTCGCTGTCCCTTTATCAGCTTTAAACATCCTGCTTTCGTCGACCATCCCCTGCCCCTTGCCTTGTGGGACACGGCCCCCAATCTGCCTTCATTCAGTATCTCATCAGCTTTATCAGGTTCCCTCTCATTTATCTCCTCTATGAGCAGTGCCAGTTCTTTCAGTCTCTCTTCATAGGAGAGATTTTTCTAGGCCTCTCATCATTCTTGTCTCTCATCTCTGAGCCCCTCTTAACCTGTCACTCTGCCCCCTCCCCATACCCCTGCTGCTGACAAAAGAGGGGCTCCGGGCGGGTTACAACGTCGCACCGCTCCGTTGCGCGGGTTGCGGTTGGGAAAGCAGGTTTGAGAGCGGGAGGTCGGGAGACCGTCAGTGACACAAATACACCGACAAGACAAAATCTCTCTTTTGAATACTTTGCACACCTGGTGCTGCCTTCCATCTGCCGGTCTCAATGTGCTTTGCAAACATCCCCTTTTTAAGACTCGCCATGCCCTTGTGGATAAATGTTCTGCAGATGAGAGATGTGGCGGCAGAACCAAGCATTCTGATTCCCACTCCCTTTGCTCTTAACCACTAGACTCACATGTTTTTCCAAAGCTGGGAGTGGAACCGAATCCTTTGCCTTAGCTACTAGACCATATTCCTTCCCAGACCTAGGAATAGAACCCATGCATGTGTTCCATCCTCCGATCTAACCACTAGACCCCATTGCGACGCATTTTAAAACCAGTTACTTATTTTCCATTTTCTAAGTTCAGGATTCTATGCTTCTGCTATATGAGGTCAGGAGGGCCTCACCCTCTGCAACTGGTGCAAAGGGGGCAGATTTAACCACTGGTGCTTGTTGTGACAGGGGGACACAGGATCTGAAACTGAAGGCTTTCTAAACACACTCAGGGTAAGATTTTCTAGGGAGCCGACTCATTTTGACTGCTTTGGTTTTCAGGAGCTCCGCTTGAGAGACCTGAAAGGGGCGTGACTCCACTCCCTGAAAATCAGGCCCTTAAAGCATCTTCAATTGGGCTCTTGGAAATAAGAAGTTACTTTGAAAATCCGGGCCAGGTTTTCCAGGAAGCTTTTTAAAATGCACTTGTGATTTTTTTTTTGGTCTGCACAAATTCTTTCACTGATTTGAGAGATTAAATAGTTTTCTTTTAAAAAAAATTACGATTCAGTTATATTAAAATATTTTTTTAAAACAAGAAATGTCATTGTAAATTGCTAATAATATTGAGACGATTAAAACTGAAAGGGTTTTTAAAATCCAAAGTGACATTTCACTCTCTGTGGATTGTTCGCTTTGTTACATTTGAATGACCTTGAACAATGAAAAAGGACTGGGCAGTTTCTAGTCAATTTCACTTTGAGCCTTTGAGCTTACTGTCCTAGTGTGGGGTTCTGATCATCCCCTCTGGAGAGGATATTTTTGCATTAGAGGAGGTTCAGGGACAGCCTGGAGACCAGAGTGATTAGGACAGGGGTCGGCAACCTTTCAAAAGTGGTGTGCCGAGTCTTCATTTATTCACTCTCATTTAAGGTTTTGCATGCCAGTAATACATTTTAAAGTTTTTAGAAGGTATCTTTCTATAAGTCTATAATATAGAACTAAACTACTGTTGTATATAAAGTAAACAAGGTTTTTAAAATATTTAAGAAGCTTCATTTAAAGTTAAATTAAAATGCAGAGCCCCCTGGACCGGTGGCCAGGACCCAGGCAGCGTGAGTGCCACTGAAAATCAGCTTGCATGCCCCCTTTGGCACGCGTGCCATAGGTTGCCTACCCCTGGATTAGGAGCATGGAAAAGCTCCCATGAAGAGGGACTGCAAAGATAGGAATTGTTCCAGTGTTGTCAGCTCTAAACTTCCAAAAAAACCAAGTCAATCCCCTCCCGCCATCAAATCATGAGTTTGGCTTAAAAATAATGAGCTTTTAAACATAAATAAAACTTAGGTTTTTATTTGCCTTCTGGTTTGGAAAGTGATGAGATGTACAGAATAATGAATGGTCTAGAGAAAGTGGATGTGGAATTTCTATTCACCGTGTCTTGTAGCATCAGAGCAGTGAAATCGAAAGGTGGTGAATTAAAAAATGCTGAAAGGAAATACTTTTTTCCATACAATCCACTGTCCAGTAGTAAGAGATTTGGATGAGATACAAACCCTCTCATTGAATTGCCTGCTCCCTAATCCTGGGGGGATTGGATCAAGTGGACCCAGATTCCTAAGCACCTCTGCTTGTGCAAAAATATTTCCCAGCGGAGATGATTTTCCTCTCCCCTTTGCCAATTGCAAACTCGGCTCCTTCGCCCGTCTCTCCAATTTAAAGCAATTTAGTTCGAGTCGGGTATGAATTACTCAGTGCAGAGTTAACCAGCACCTGCTTGTATTTAATTGGCATGTCTGTTAATTGCTGTGATAGTCATACTTGTATAATAGCGAGATGGGGGGAGAAGCGATTCTGGAGTTCTCTGCTTCTTGCATTCTCTAACAGGTTCCATAGCCCAAGCGCTTTGCTGTGTGCCTTGCAGAAGGGACTCACCAAAGCTCTATCACCTTCCTGGGTTGATGGTTATGTATTGGGCACCCTTTAAACGCCCCAGGCCCCTCAAGCCGGTGGGCTGGCTATATAGGTCTCTTCTGAACTGTACAAATATTTCGTGTCCAGTAGCGCCTAGATGTCTCAACTGAAGCCAGCGCCCCATTGCATGAGCTGTGGCGGGACCGCACAGTGAGCGAGGTTAAAATCGAAACAGCCAAGAAAAGAACAGCTCTTCCCACTTTGCATGTGGGGCAATGAGATGCAGACAGATTGGATGGTTTACCCAACGTCACACGAGGAGTCCAAAGAATTGGACCCAAATCTCCTGAATCCCAGTCCGGTGCCTTAACTGCAAGCCCATTCTGCCTCTTGGGAGACAAATTTCAAGGGCAGGCTGGGAAGTCAAGGCCTGAACCAAAAACCCGGAGTGGAATCCTGGACGTCCTGATCAGATCGAACCTTTGCCTTACTCTGCCAGATTCCCAGAGGGCCATATCAATAACACATACCTTCTCTACAGGGCATGGCAGCTAGAGATCTCAACGTGCTTTACAAAGAGGCCCCTCCACCCATTCGCAATCCCAGTTGTAGTCCATGGGGGATGTGGTGTAGTAGGATTGGAATGGAACTCGGGAGAGCCAGAGCCTGCTTCCAGCTCCGCCACTGACTTGCTGTGTGGCCATGGGTGAGTCACTGCCCCTCTGTATCTCTCAGACTTCTATAGCCACCATCACTGGAGTATTTAAGCACCCCACCATTGCCATCTGAGGTAGGACAATCCCATTTTACAAGCGAGGTAGTCACACTGTTGAGCGCTCCAACGCTACTGTCATAAAAATGGTTTGGGTCGGGGCTCTGGCACAGCAGGGCCGTGCCTAGCGATTGGAGAACGGTTGCAACGTATCTTTGGAGACGGTCTGGATAAAGCAGTCAGAGTTGTACAGAGCCGCCGGCATCTCTGACACAAGCGAGCGCTCGCCAGTCAACCTGCCGGGGCAATTCGTAGCGGCTTTTCTTGCCTCCACTTGCACCAAACGGCATAAAAACCCGGCACGTGAGGGAAGAAAAGTCGAAGAGCTGTTGCATGGCAATGGTTGCCATGGAGACCACCTCATCCGTAGCCATGTGTTAAGAGTGTCTGGCTTGCTTTGTGCCCTGCTCTCAGAGCCGCGAGATAAAGGTGATAGAAAAACGGTAGCAGCGACGGAACTGGGATAAATTCAGGCCGGTTGGAACCAATGGAGTTAAACTAAGGAAGGACTGGTCCTAGATTCGAAGGCCAGAAGGGCCCATTGTGATCACCTGGTCTGACCAACTGGATAACACCACGCCACAGACCTTCCCCAAAATAATTCCTACTGACTGTATGGGGTAGTGTCCTATGCAGGGCCATAAAAACCCGGGCCCAGTTCCTGCTCCCGCCATAGATTTCCTTCTATGACTTAGGCTAATTACATAATCTACATAATCTGTTAATGATCGCGTGGACGAAGGCTAGATCCTTGGATTGTAAGCACCTTAGGGCCGGGAACGTCTTTTTGTACAGCGCCTAGCACCATGGGGTCCTGGTCTGTGACTGGGGCTCTCAGGTACTACGCTCATATAAATCAAACCAATTAATGAATAACATAGCAATGAGCTTGTGTAGCATGAAATGGCAAAAGTTATGTATCAGGACAAAGGTGGTCTCTCTCAACTTAATAATAATATTAATTATTATTAATAAAACATTATTTGTATTGGGGTAGCACCGACAGGCTGCAGTCAAGGGTCAGGGACCCATTATCTTATGCACTTTACATCCACGTAGGAGGAGACGATCTCTGCCCTGGAGAATTTACAATCGAAGGACAGCACAAATCAAATATTGGGAACCATCCAGTGGTGTGTTAGGTCATAAATCTTCCCTCTCTGATAGCCATTTTTCATTTGCCCCTTGCAGAGAAAAGTCAGCGTTGTTATCCCTATTGTACAGATGGGTAAACAGAGGCACAGACAGGGGGAGTGACTTGCCCAAGGTCACCCTGTGGGCCAGTGGCCAAGGCAGGAACAGAACGCAGGTCTCCTAACTCCCGCTCTCATGCCCTATCCATTAGGTCTCACTGCCTCCCTGCTCTCTCAGCAATTCTTTTATTTCTATCGCCTTCACTGCCCTGCGTCTTGGGTAGTCATTTGCGCCGGTAGAAGGCAGTGTCTCCACACCGCGTGGCACTGGTGTCGGTGACTGCATGAGGTGCAGGGTGCAAGGACCTCTCACTAAATTTCCTTTGCATGCAAGTACTGGCTGGAAGCACCCTGTTGTGGTTAGGCTAAGCAGCCAACCGGTCCGGCCACTTGAAAGAACAAGTGGGTTTTAAAGTGTGTGTAAAGCAACCAAACTGTAGCATCACTAATACAGGTGACTTGTCCCATCTCTTGGCCAGCTGATCACCCACACACTGCTCTGCACGGACCGGACCGTGAGCTATTGTCTGTCATTAAACGATCGACGCAAGCGAGGGCAGGTCAGGCTGTCTCTCCCTCCCTTTGAAATAGCCAGGCAGATGGGTGGATTTTCAAGCATCTTTAAGCATGTGTCTGTCAAGGTCTGGATTATTCTTTACTGACATCTTCACCTTGGCTTGGATGCTGAACTCAAAATAAAGCCCATTGCAGCCTGCAAGTGGCTTCCTTCCTTTTCTATTCAGGGTCTTCTTACCGTATTGCAGCAGCATCTAGAAGCCTCCTTGTGCTAGGCGGATCCCATGCAAGGTCACTTCACCTAATTGATTCCCTTCCCTTGCAGGGGCCTGGGCCGTTGGTGCACCTCGGTCTCGCCTGTTCTCTGCCTGGGGCACGCATCCATTTAGTCTCCTGGGGACTGAAATGCGTTAGCTGAGCTCAAGTCATTGGGCTCAATGTAGGGGAACGTGGGTGAAACGTAATGGCCTGTGTTACACTGTAGGTCAGAGTAGTTCAGTGGTTCTCAACCAGGGGTCTTGGGCCTCCTGGGGGGCTGCAAGCAGGTTTCAGGGGGTCCGCCAAGCATGGCTGGCGTTAGACTTACTTGGGCCCAGGGCAGAAAATCGAAGTGCCACCATGCGGGACTGCAGCCCAGAGCCCCACCACCTGCGGCTGAAGCCGAAGCCTGAGCAACTTAGCTTCGTGTTGCCCCTATGGTGTGGGGCCCTGGGCAATTGCCCTTCTTGATACCCCGTAACCCCAGCCCTGGCTTTTATATGCAGAAAACCGTGGTTGTGGAACTGCTGGGCCGTGGAATTTTTATAGCATGTTGCGGGGGGACTTAGAAAGAAAAAGGTTGAGAGCCCCTGGACTAGATGATCTAATGGTCCCGTCTGGCCTTAAACTATTGGAAATAGGTGGGTGCTGCACAGACACCTAGTGAGAGACAGTCCCTGCCCCAAAGAGCGTACAGTCAATATAGCCAACTGGTAGGTGGGGAAACTGAGGCAGAGAGAGGGACTGTAACTTCGCCAAGGTTACATGGCGGAGCTGGGAACGGAACCCATCTCTTCTAACTCTCATGGCAGTGCCTTTTCCACTAGATCCCACTGCCATTCTTGCTGCCGTGATATCTGAGTGGGCTGCAGTCATGTGAGGTTAATTCCTCCTTTCCTTGTTTTTCATTGATGTGGGTTGATCAGGAGGGGGTGGTTCTTTCCACAGGTCTCCAGTGTTTTCTTTGCCTGCCCATTCATCCCTTGTTCTTACTTTGATCAAGGGCTGCTGCCCTAGGGTCTGCGTGCCAGGTGAAAATGTCCACTCGGCTCTTAGATACCGTTTCCATTTCAATCATGTAACAAGTGCTAGCTAACGGGGGCTGTCGTGTGCTCTGCACCTCTGAAGATGAGATGGTAAGTGACTTGCTCCCAGGATGATACACTCAGCCAGTAGCACAATCAGTAACCGCACTCAGGAGTCCTGACGTAGGTTCTGAGCTCACTGCTAGACAATACTGTCCCAGGAACGGAGCCCAGCGTCCGTTCTACAACCCAGAAATCATCAATCCTTGCTGCTGCTCTGACCACACCCTCTCCCAGACCTGGGAAGAAAACACATTTCAGTTCCCCCCTGTTCTAACCGCTAG
The DNA here is from genome assembly GCF_013100865.1 of Trachemys scripta elegans. Taxonomy (NCBI): domain Eukaryota; kingdom Metazoa; phylum Chordata; order Testudines; family Emydidae; genus Trachemys; species Trachemys scripta. Next base: position 9,839,053 of record NC_048321.1, read on the forward strand.
ACAATGCTCCCGTCCAGAGCTGCAAATAGAAGGTGATGTTCTGGCATGCCCCTTCCACCTGCTCTAATCTCTAGTCTACGCTCCCTCCCAGAAGTGGGGATGGACCCTAAGGGTATGTCTACCCAGCAATAAAAAAACCCTCAGACCCTGGATTAGCAGGCTCAGGCTATGGGGCTAAAAATGACAGGGGGTAGACACCGAGGCTGGAGTCCAGGCTCTGAGATCTCCCCCTTTACAGGGTCTCAGATTCTGGGCTCTAGCCCGAGCCTGAATGTCTACAGCCCTGCGAGCCCGAGTCCGGTCAGCCGCAGCTAGGGGTTTTATTGCAGTATAGACAGGGGAACTGGAACAATGTGTGGAGTGGGGGTGCTGAGAGCCATTGAACCAAACCGCAAACCCTGGATATGATGGAAACCACTTCAAGCCAGGGGGCGTGGCAACGCCCCCAGCACCCCTAGCTCCACACCTATGACTGTAGATGTACCCCAAGAGTCTATGGCAGCTGGTCTCCCATGCTTCCTTCCTGGAGGAAGCTCCAGGTCCTAGTCCTCTGCTCAATCCACTAGGCTACACTCCCTTCCTCAAGGTGGGACTAGAACCCAGGCATCCTGACTGACTTTGGCTCCTGACACCGTGGCTTCAGGGCTGCTCCAATATAAACGCGAGTCGGCTCCAAGTTCCACACCTAGACGGATCTCCATTTCTCTCCCCTGCCTTATGACAAACACGACTTACGAGAAGGCAGGATGAAACCAGCAGAAGCTTCGCGTCCCGGGGCTGCGGGGCCTTGATTGGGCTGTCAGATTCGGGAGCCTTGTTTTCCTGCCTCAGGGGGCCTCGGTGTTGCTCATTATTGGAAAAGGGAAGAAAAGGCAAGGACTGTGAGCAGAGACCGCCTTGCAAGTCATCCCCTTTGTATGAGGATTAACCCAGCTCCGTTCATTGACAGCCGAATCTCATAGTGGAGCTTAATAGCGCCTCGCTTTTCTGAATGCTTTTCTTCTCCCTCTCAAAGGTCTGAATTTGTCTTGGGCTATTTTTTGTTTGTTGGTTTGTTTGGGGTGGAAAGGATACATTTTGTAAAGTCACAGATTCCTTTTCTCCCCCTTTGCGACGGACACAGAAGCAGCGCAAAAATTTCTTTTTCCTACAGTGTTGTCTAGTGGTTAGAGAAAAGGACGGGTGCACAGGATGCGGGGGAGGAAGGGGGGGGTTTCCAGGTCAGGAAGGCATGTTGTCTAATGATTAAAAGAAGGAGCTAGTCGCCAGGACTCCTAGGTTTTCTTCCAACTTTGGGAGGTAGTGTTTTCTAATGGTTAGAGCAGGAGACTGGGCTCCAGGACTCCTGGGTTCCATCCCCAGCTCTGGAAAAGAATATGGTCTAGTGGTTAAAGAAGGTGACTTGTATTATGACACCTGAAGGGAAGTGCTGTCTACCCCTGCCACTGCTACTTTGTGTGACTTGGGGCAAGTCACTTATGACTTGATTTTCAGAAGTGTTAAGTATCCACTGTAACTCTGATAACTTCAGTATCCAAATCTTTATTTTTAAATTCTGCTAAACTCTTGGCCTCAATAATACCTTCTTGCTAATCGTGGAACAGTACATTTGTGGGGAGCTCCTATTGACTCTAATTATGCAGAATTAGACCCTGAGGCCTAAAACTTCAAATATGACCATTTTGGGTGCCATTTATGTCCCCATCATCAGATGAGTGGGGCTTGCTTTTCAGAGGTGTTAGGAATCCTTGACTCTGGTTGACTTTGGGGGTTTTGAAAAGAAAGGGTTTTGAAAGGGTTTTGCCCGGTTTTGAAAAGAAAGGGCTAGGCAATGTTGCCAACTTGCACATTTTTAATGCAACATATAATTAACATGTGGAACTCACTGCTGCTGAATATTATTTAGACTTGCAGTAGCCATATGCACAATAGGATTAGACATTTAACTTTTTCATGTTCTCTGTATGTATATATATTTCTTACTATATGTTCCATGTTATGCATCTGATGAAGTGGGCTGTAGCCCACGAAAGCTTATGCTCAAATAAATTTGTTAGTCTCTAAGGTGCGACAAGTCCCTCTCGCTCTTTTTATTAAAGACATACGCACTTATATATGATAGGATTAAACATGTGTAAGGGATGTAAATACTCATGCTTCAGGGCATGAACAGAAAGCACATGGGTTAGGAAGAAATTTCTCTCCTGAGTAGATTATTACATATTTGTACATTAGCGAGTTATTTCGATCGTCCTCTGAAGCAGCCGGTGCTGGCCATTGTCGGAGGCGGGATGCTGGATGACATAGACCAAAGGTCTGATTTTGTACTGATGTTATGTTATTTCATACACCTTGAGCAGAACACAGCGCCCTTTCAGCCCGAATGCTTTGTATTTCAGATGAAGGAAAGCAGAAAACAAAGGAGAGAGTAATCACTGCAGATCGCTCCCCTCCCCTCCCCATTAATTACTAGTTCAGATCCTCAGCTGCTGTAAATCAACCTCATTTCCAGGCTGATATATGCTAGCTGAGGTCCATTATGTACGTTTCCAGCACCAGGATCCTTCCTGTTGTGATATAAACCGCTAATAATATGCCAGGTTGATCTGAATGAAAAATGTCCTTTGAACCCCTTTTTTAAAATAGCAAATACCCTTTGAGTAGAAATGGTTCATGTTTTGACCAAAACAGAATCGAACTCTTTGTTTAATCTCAATGGGGAAAAACCAAACAAACAGCTCCACTTTTTTCACTTTTCTCCTGGGGGCTGACTCAGGGGACAGATCTCCCAGCAGACGAGCCAAAAGTTTGATCTTCTAGACCAGTGGTTTTCAAGCTTTTTTTCCTTTTCATTTGCGGACCCCTCAAAAATGTTGACTGGCGGTGCGGACCCCTTTGGAAATCTCTGACATAGCCTGCGGGACCCCCAGAGGTCTGCAGACCACGGGTGGAAAAGCACCACTCTAGACCATTCTTCTTAGCTGGCTAGAGCACTACCCTGATCTGATGTAGCAGGAAGTGGGTTAGTTGGCTAGAGAATCTCATGGTCTGATTTGGTACTGCAGAAGATGGGCTACTGATGGACCAGTGATTTATCTTGGTGTGGTAGAAAGTGGGATACTGAGCTAGTGGTCAGAAGAACGGCCACACTGGGTCAGAGCAAAGGTCCATCTAGCCCAGTATCCTGTCTTCTGACAGTGGCCAGTGCCAGGTGCCCCAGAGGGAATGAACAGAACAGGGAATCATCAAGTGAGCCACCCCCTGTCACCCATTCCCAGCTTCTGAGAAACAGAGGTAAGGACACTATCCCTGCCCATCCTGGGTAATAGCCATTGATGGACCTATCCTCCATGAGCTTATCTAGTGCTTTTTTGAATGGTCCCATATGGCATGTCCTATCTTATCATCATATAGAGCGGGCCCCCATCTCACATGATCATATCGGTCCCACTTCCCTTTTGCTGCCGCTCTTCCATTGCCAGACGACTGCAGTTGCATTGCTGTTTATTAACGGCAACGGGAAAGGTGCATACGTTTCAATAATGTAAGAAAGAAAACCGGGGTTCAGCTGGTAAATGTCATTTCAATACGATTTGTCCTTGTAAAGAACCTTGGTACGGGGGAGGTAAAAAGAACTTTTTGTTTCTTGTATGTCTGTGGCCTCCTGTGAATACATGTGTCTTAACCGTCCAAGTGTTCTTCTTTCATGGAAAATGAATAGTGGGTTTCGGAAAAGAAATCTTCCCCCTGGTATGCTTTGATACCTGAGTCAATAGGACCGACAAAGAAGCGAATTCCTGCTGGTGTGCCATTTTTTATGGCATTATTAGCAAATGTGATTTATAGATATACATGTAAACCCTTTTACCCAGAATTAAAGTAACTGAGGCAGAAGAAATAAATTGGACACTGGCAAACTTCATGGCAAGCTTATAAGGCAGGGAAGACTGGGATTGCTTGGTTTTTGGGGGTGTAGACTAGTGATTAGGACGGGGGACTGGGAGTCCTCGGTATTCTTCTGGATCTGGGAGGGAGTATGGTCTAGTGTCAGAGCAGGGGCCTAGGAATCAACATTCCTGGTTCTCTTCATAGTTTTGGTACAGTGGAGCAGTGGGTCAGTTGCTTGGCCTCACTGATATCTTGTGGCAATGAGTTCCACAGGTTAATGATGCTTTGTGTGGAAAAAAATAGTACTTCCTTTTGTCACTGTGTGTGGTAGGGCTGAAATTGTATTGGTGAAGTCCTTGGAGATCTTAGGATGAAAGAGCTGGGACTGTGTTTATCTCTGTACAGCACCTAGCACACGAGCCCCGATTCTGATCCAGGCCCTCAAGTCACTGCTGTAATACAATGTAATATTATTATTGCTGTTTTTCTTGCTCCCTGTAAAAAGAAGCAGAGGGAAAAGCAGAGGCACAAATTTCATCCCCATTTTCCCTACCAAAGCGTGACATTTCAAGGAAAAATTATAATCCTGAATGTTGAACTTTGAAAAATGTCCTGCTGTTGTTGCTGTCCACAGAAAGGAACAGTGCGGGGCTCCAAAACCCATCCAGGGAGCTGACACTTGGGCTGAAAAAGAAGCTGCTAAGAGCTTTTAAGGTTGATGGGGTGAGCAAGAACAGCTCAGTAGAAAAACGAAAAGCTGCCAACTTTGAAATCCTATTGCATGCAGCTTAGCCCCTCTCCCTGTTGAGACATGCTGTCTCGTTGGGGCTGGTTGTAATGCTAGACAGCTTGGTGCTTTGCCTTGCTGGGTCACTTCAGCCTCTTCCAAACAACCTCTGAAAAGATTTCTGCCGTTCAGGTCTCTTTCCAGGGCCATTTAGCAGGCGAGATTCAGGGCTAGCGCTGAGCGTGGAGAGGAGAGGCAGGGTGGGCTTACGTCCCTGCTCTTTCACAAGCTTCCTGTGTCACCTTGGTCAAGTCACTGGGCTGCCGCTGTTCCCCATTATAAAATGGAGAGGAAAGCATGGCCCTGCCTCACGGGAGTGTTGTGAGGATAAACACACGAAAGATTGTGAGATCGGGGACATCAAAATGCCGCCGATCGCCTTGTGCTCTGACTTCCCCGCGGCAGCATTCTGCCCGTGTGCTGCTGAAGGCAGGATCAGAGCCAATGAAGTGCAGTTATCCCCTTTATACAGATCAAGGAACTGAGGCCCAGAATGACTTGCGGGGTGTGTCTGCATTGCAGTCAGGGGGTGTGATTGCCGCTCATGGATGCATACCTGGGCGAACTTTAGCTAGTTCGGGGAGCAGAGCCGTGGCACGTGGCAACTCAGGGGAGCTCGCCACCGGAGTAATTACTCAGGGATCCTGGCAGGTATGTCCATCGAGGCTGTGTCAGAGCTGGGAATACAACCCAAATTGCCTACAGCCTAGTGCTTCTCCCCGCCCCCCAAATCCTTCCTCTCCATGTCACAGCTGATACCTGTCTCTTCACCGCACACTGGATCCCAGGTTTCCTAGAGTAGGAGGAATAGCTAGTTAGTGTTATGGTTTTGTAATTGGGAACGAGTTGAGTTTTACACTGAAAGCTGGGATTCCCTTACTTGGTGATGTGTGAAGAATGACAACACATCTGCCCTCTCCCCCCCCCAGATTGCTGCACTTGCTTTTTCTGAGGACAGAATCTTAAACAGAAGGATTTAAATAAACACAGACCTCAAACCAGATTGATCAGAGCACTCCAAATCCAACTGGTGTTAATAACAGTAAAACTCCAGGGCTGTCTTGGCTTCTTTTTAAAATGTTCTCTCTGATGCCCCTTCCGGACACCTTTCTGTGTCACTTTGGCTGTCCAGATACAGACATTTAAAAAAAATGCAAAATTGAAGATTCAGGCAGAAAGCGGCGAAGAATTTAAATGACCCAGGCTAACGACCGGCCACTTGACTTCTTCTGACTTAAAAACCAAAAAAACCAATCTCCCCACACTGCTTTTTCAGAGTGTCACAAAAGAACAGAAATTCACTGGTTTATTATGGCTGTCTTCTCCCACCCTCACATGTGTGCAAAAATGTTTCCTGTCTGTGCCCTGGATGGTTCTCTGCTGTCTCAACAGGCCTGTGGAACTTGTGGCTAAGATATGACCCTAGATTCACTTCCCTGCTCTGTCCCAGCCTTGCTGCGTAACCTGCAGCCAGGGTTTGAGTTGCTGAGCGCCTGTGATTCGGGGTATTTTTGAAAGTGCTTCAGCTCCCCGTTAGGTACTTAATAAAGGACAGATTTTCAAAAGGGCTTAGCACCTACTGTCCACTTCTACGCTGCTCCATTTGGTGCCTGATTGAGACCTGAGGTCTTCTGGAAAGACGGCCATGAATCACTCTGCGCCCCTGTAAAATGGGGATAATACACCCTGGTGTCAGTGAAATTTCCATTCGCTGTAATGAGCAGCACGAAGGAGCCTCAGCGCACGTGCAACGGACCCAGTCATTTAACAGCGTCATCGTCAGCCAGGTGGTGAGCCGGGAGCCCGCCGTCGAAATGAGTCAGTGGGCCCTCGACGGTGATATGCGATGGAGTCTGAAATGAGCAGCATCACGGGTCATTCGAAAAACTCCCATTTCAAGAGATTGGGCGCACAGTTGCCCTGGCCTGCGGTTGCTGGAGAGGTATAAAGGGGCCTTAGGAATGCCCCCCTCTCGCATTGTCGTCTGCCGTGTCTAGTTAGACTGTAAACTTTTTGGGGCAAGGATTGTGTATGTAGGGTTGCCAGGTGTCCAGTTTTCAACCGGAAAGTCCGGTCAAAAAGGGGACCTGGCAGTGTCCAGTCAGATGTACTGACTGGACACAAAAAGTCCAGTTAGCATGGGCAGAGGTGGGGGAGATGCAGGATCATTAACCCTCACCAGCCCCTGCTCAGCCAGGGGTGCCTACCACCTGCATCTTTTGGGCAGGTAGGCAGCAGGGTCTAAGTCAGGCTGCAGCTCCCCTCCCAGCCCCGGAGTAGAGGGAGCCCAGCTGGGGTGGAGAGTAGGAAGTGGAAAGAATTGAGCAAGGGGGAAGGGGTGAGCAGTGAGTGATGGGTGGAGATGGGATAGGAGCAAGCAGGGGGGGGGGGCCTCAAGGGAGGGGGGGGAGGAGGGGGGGGGGCCTGGGGGGGAGAGGCGGGGCAGGAGGGTCCGGTTTTCAGAAATTAGAAAGTTGGCAATCCCTGTATGTGTTTGTACAGCATCTGCCTCAGTGAGGCCCCCATCTCAGTCCCGACCCCTCGGCCTTGCACGCAATAAATAATTAAAATGTAAGGAACCACTACAGGTGAATCTATGCCAAGTCTTCATTTGTCTGCAGGCTGCCCAGATTTTTAGACAATGATATAAGAAAGACCTTGGTTGGACAAACAGATCGGGTTTAATTGAGGCGGTCTGGAACCTGCTCTAGACATGGGTTGTGTCCTGGTATAACTGTTGGTTCGGGGGTGTGTGATTTTTTTTTAATTGATATCATAATATCAGTACAACCGCTAGTACAGCCTCACTTACACAGGTATAAATATATGCATCAATATAGCCTAGTCCCCTTCCTGTATGGAAATGACTATATCACCATAGGCACCTTTATACCAGAATAGCTGCATCTACACTCAGTATAATACAGTAGAGTTTAAGCAGTGTTTAGGCAAGGCCTAGATTGACCTTTCACCCCCTGAGTGGTGTAATTAAACTGAGTCCCCCCCTCTATCACCCTCCCGACTCCCCCAAGTGCAACAAGCTTGATAGAAAAATTCTTCCATTGACCTAGCTATTCCCTCTCGGAGACGTGGGCTCACTCCAGCAATGGAAATCTGCCTTCTGTTGATGCAGGAAGCGTCTGCCCTATGGTGCTACAGCGCTAGCCGCGTCTGTCGTGTAGACATGAACTCAGACACAGTGGTGGTGGGCATGGTATAAACAGAGAGAGAGAGAGAGATTAGCTGCTTTATGTTACCAGAGTCGAGGTAAATAATCTTCATGCAGTTGTGTTTGTCCTGAGGATAGGAATTTTGCTCGGAGTCCTTTTTTTTGGTCATTTTCTTGGTGAATTTATTACGATTGCGAGCTCCTTGGGGCTGAGATGGTGTCTCACCGTGCGTTTGTGCAGCACCTAGCACTGTGGCATCTGGATACCACTGGGGCCTCTAGGTGCTCCCATAGTTTGGCTCAGGGACTGTCTTTTTGTGCTGTTTGTACCACCCCTAGCACAATGGGGTCCTGCTCTGTGACTGAACTCCTAGGGGCTATGGTAATAGGAAGAAGACTAATTAGGAAGGCTTTGCTTGAAAAAAATGTTTTAATTCCTTTTTTCCTCTCTTCCCTAGGTTTCCAAGCAGCCCCTGGAGGCCCAAAGCACCTGGAATTAACCGGACGGCAGCATAACATGAACTGAGCAAGAAGCAACCCGGATTTTTGTTTGTTTTTTGGTTTTAAAAACTTTTACATACCAAAACATTCTTTCATGAAAACGTTTTAAAACAGGGTTCTTTTTCCCCTCCCCCGCACACGAAAGTCGTCCCCGTACGGTGAGGATTTCCGGAGAAGATGGGGAGGAAAAAGATCCAGATTCAGCGGATCACGGATGAGCGAAATCGACAGGTCAGTAATTCCTGATTTGATACCTTTTGTAGGGCTGATCCTGCCCCTCCCCCCCAACCCCGACTGACGCTCAAAGACCAAACTCCCATTTCTTTGTGCCTCAGTTTTCCTGTCTGTAATATGAGGATAACGGTCTCCATTTTCCCAAGCGGTGAGCGATTTTGGCTGCCCAAGCTGAGACACCTTAAAAAGGCTGATTTTTTCAGACAGCGCAGAGCATCTGTTCCCTGAAAATCTTCCTTCACCGTGTCTCAAGTCAGGTCAACTGGGATCACTAGTCGCTTTGGCAAATGTGGGCCAGTGACACGTGCCCACCTTTATAAAGTGGTTTGAGATCAGCAGATGAAAAGAGCTCCAAGGAGGTAAGCCAGCCAGGTTTGCGCCGGGGGAGTTTGAGAGGTACACTCCCCAGCTCGGCGCAAAGCAGAGGCGTTACTAAATAGCGGTGCATTAATGTGAAATCAGTGGCTAGAGGCTGCAGATGAGGTTCTCCTCTTAGAGCTCAGCAAAGCCTTTCCATTGAAACATTTTATTCCAGATGGAAAATGCCCCCTTTTCCCCCATCCCTTGGGGGTTGTGACCTGGCCCAGTTGGGTTTAGCCTGAAGGCTCCTCCATCATGACAGAGGGGTCCAATTTCAGTGAGTGGTGTTGTGACCCAGCATGCGGGGTTTTAACCCCACTCAGGTTGGAGGGCGGGTGCCCGTTGGAGGGGCTGTGGGGCCAAACCTGAGCATTGTTGCGACCCCGAACACCAGGTTGCAACGGTACGCAGTTTGGAGGGCAGCGCGAACTGCGGGGGCGGGGGGAGAACTGTCCCTTTTTGCCCCCACCCTCTGGGTAGCCCCATCAGCACTTTTCAGGATCGGGCCCATGGGGTGCATACGGCGTATCAGTCTATCCCCTCGCAGCTGCTAGATTTTGGGCATGAGTGTGAGACCCCTTTGGCTCTGCCTGGGTTTTATGGTGACCCTGGGCTTGGCTTGCCATGTGCCGGGTGACATTTGGACCAGCGCACGGGGGGTTGAGCTGCAGACCTCTCGACCTAAAAGCATCGGCTGCTGCAGCCTGATCTGAAGTGCCAAGGGTCTGTAATTTGGAGCTGTAACACTGTATGTCCCCTGTGGCTTGAGCACAGATTGGGGGTGAGGGCGTCGGGTTCTGTAATGATCTGCCCACAATCCAACACCAAAAGACTGCACTGTCTCCGCTCAAACCGATGGGCGGGGGGTTGTCAGTTTCCCTGAGTGTGGAGGGCATGGCCGAGATTACATGGGGGAAGAGAAACAATCTCCTAGGGGATGAGTGGGCACTAGCAGGAGGCTGGATCAGATAATCAGCCAGCCCCCACCCCCCCTCAAATAAGAGGAGCAGGTCTTATTTATAATGAGCAGAACGAACCCTCATCTGCAACATGCCATGTTGATTGCTGTACTTGCCAGCGGCCCTGCAGTTCTGTAGCTAGCATTGGAGATTCTTCGAGTGGGGAAGTTGTGGGTACTGCTGCAACAGAATTCTCCTAGCCTTCAGGGAACACCCTCAAAGTTGTGAGGTCTTAAAATTAACCCACCGTGACAGATGCCCTATTGAGTAGTTATTTCCTTAAGGATTCAGGTGGGTTTGTTGTCTTGATGGCAATCCGTGGGGCGATGTTTGCTTTAAAAGAAATGCCTCCAAAGCACATGAAAAAAATAAATAAAAGCCCTGGTGTGCATATTCTGTGTGACAAAAGCTCAGTGAGGGAGTGTGGGCTGGTGCATAGAGCTGGGGGCAGGGGAGTCAGGACTCCTGGGTTCCATTTACCAGCTTTGGAGAAAGTTTGGTGTAGTGGTCAGGGCTGGGGAGTGGGAAGCAGGACTCCTGGGTTCTATTTCCCATTCCGAGAGGTTGCGTGGTCTAGTGGTCTAGTGGTCAGGGCTAGGGAATGAACATTAGAATTCCTGGGTTCTGCTCCCGGGTTGTCTAGTGGTTAGAGCTGGGGGACGGGCAGTCAGAATTTTGAGGGTCTATTTCCAGTTCTGGGAGGAAGTTTAGCTTAGTGGCTAGAACGGGGCGGAGTTGAGATCTAGACTGCTGGGGCCAGATTTTCCAAAGATCCCAGCTCCCCAACTCCCGACAGGCAACTAGAGCGACTGAGCACTGTTGAAAATCTGGCTCCGTTTTCAGTGCCTGAATGGCGGCTGTTAATCGTGTCACATAACGCACGACTGGAAGGTGCTTCGAGGCTACGGTGAAACGTACGGGATAAGGACCTCAATAGCTTAGAACAGAGAGAGGCTCTTTGGAAAAAAGGTCTGATGGCACCACCTCGGACTGAAAAATGTCAAGAGTTCGCCGATTGGAGAGAGACACAAGGCGTAAAGGTGAAAGCAGTGTGCCGTGCACGGTCACCTCCAGTTGCCATCACCTGCGGCCCTTGTGGATGGGGCTGCAGCCCAAAACTGGTCTCCGGTCTCATCTCTGGGCCCACAATCAGTGACTGTAGCTTCTCCGTCGAACTCGATGGGAGATTCCTCATCATTCCTCACCAAGCGCCAGGGCTTTTGCTGCTAAAAGAAAAACCATTAGCACTGCAGCAAGTTCCCTCCAGGAGCTTTATTGTTCCACGGTGAAACAATAGAAAATTGCAGGTTTTCTTCATTAAAGTTTCACTTGGGTGGGCAAAGAGGAGGGGAGGGGAATATTTTTGAAAGTATCCCACTTGCTCAGGGCAGTGTTTATTTCCATAACGAGCAGGAAATGGTGCATTAGTGATTATTAAAGGAGCTGGAGTTTTTTTGGGTTTTTTTTATTGGGGCAGCAGAGCTCTCTGGCATGCCAGCGCGTTGCTGAATGCCGTACATGGGCGGGAGGTTATAACATATATAAAGCCGGTTATTGGAGCCCTGTTCAAAGTTAAAATGAATGGAAAATATTTAGTAATCCTGGAGTCCGAAAGCCTGCTCTAGCCCTGTTTTATAACCCTTTAGGAAAGGAAAGAGTGAATTCGCTGCCAGAGCCCAGGGTCTCAGTGAGCTGTAGGTTGGGGGCTGGGGGGTTTGACCGGTGGAGCTGTAATATGCTGTGTGAGTTCCTTTAGCCAGACTTTGGTGAGAAGATGGTTGGCACTGGAGGAAGGTCTTGCGATTAAAGCGCTGGAGTAGGATGTGGAAGGTTTGGGCTCGGTTCCCGGCTTTGTGCACTGACTCACCTTGGGCAAGACAGTTAATCCCTCTGTGCCTCAGTTTCCCAATCAGTAACGTTATTGTACTCGACTCTAATAGCTAATTGCCCCAGCTCATTTAGTAACAAAGGAACACCAGGGTGAGGTGGCCTGCTGCACAGCGCAATGGCCTGGGGTTTATGATCTGGGAGGGGTGTTCTATTCTCAGTTGTCCTCCTGGGTGAACTTGGGCAAGTCATTGCCCCTTTCTGTGCCTCAGTTTCCCCAGCTGTAAAATGGGGGTAGTCCATCCCTTGTCTGTCATCTTATACATAGATTGTAGGCTCTCCGGGGCAGGGAGTATCTCTGTTCTGTGTTTGTACAGGGCCTAACACCGGAGAATCTCGAGCCGGGACTCCCTCTTTGCTACCATCGAATAAATAAATAACAATGAGGAGAGGTTGTAAAAATGAATGAGGAGAGGCGTGTTAGCTGTCAGACTCAGTTTCTCCTGCCTGTCACCTTAGTGAAGTGCTTTTCTCAGCTGAGCTTGTGAAGGTTGGGTGGGGAATAATAGAAGACAGCTGTGACAATCTGGTTCCCACAGAAGCTACTACTCAGGGTTGCCAATGGCTGCAAATTTATTGCAAGTCTCACAATACCTGGTGCTTTTTTCAAAGCTCCAGCTCTTGGAGTCAGGTGATCAGGCGAGACTATTAGCTTTCATCTTTTTTTTTTTAAAAGTACGTGTCTAACTCTCACGACTGCAGAGAACAACTTGGGAACGTGATCCAAAAGGCTCAGAAACCAGAAAGCCTAGAGAAAGCGCCCCGCCTTTTTTTTTTTTTCTTTAAATCTCACGATTTTTAAACCAGTCTCCCGATTTTGGGGGCCTGCCTCGAGGGTTCTGAATGGTTGGGTTTGGCAGTGCTGGCAACTGCGCGGCTCACGCTACCACAGCTCTGGGTGGGTTGGGGGCCGGGACTGCTCACTTCAACCACCAGGCTCTTCATTTAGAGGCGAAACTCACCCCCTCGCAGCCTCGGTTAAGCCTTGGGCTAGCTCTCTGTGTGGGGGATGGCGGGGGGGGAATAAACCCCTGGCCACCTGGGGCTTGGATTTCCAGGGGTCCTGAGCACAACAGCCCGCGATGAAATTGACAGCACTGCGGCTGTCCCCCGGGTGACTAAGAACCACATTGTCCGTATGCACTGGATCCACTACCATGCTGACCAATACCATGTCATTGTCTCCTTGTGTTCCCCTGTCTTCGGTATCCATCTGTTGTCTTGCACTTAGGGGACGTCTACATTGGAGCTGGGAGGTGTGATTCGCATAGACATACTGGCTTGAGCTAGTGCCTAAAAATGGCATCCCTCCCAGGTCAAAGGTAGATGTATGCTTAGATAAGGCAGGAACTGTCCGTTCTGTGCTTGCACAGCACCGAGCACCATAGGGGCTTGGTCCATGCTCCTAGGTGTTATGGTAATATAAGAGCAACTGAGATCATGGCCCCAGTGCGCTAGGCGCTGTACATACATACAGTGTGAGAGAACCCTGCCTCAAAGAGATCCCAGTCTGAATAGATAAAGAGGGGGAAATGAGACCCAGAGAGAAAGTGACTTACCCAAGAGGTCAGTGCTGGTGCTAGTACCCGGGTTTTCAGAGTCTCCGCTCTGGGCCTAGTCCGCCATGTTACGCCTCACTCCCTGTAGTACCTCTCTCCTCCGCCTTTCTTCCTGCTTTGCCACAGCGCCACCAGCAGGAGAGATGCAGGGAGCTTGGGAGCCAGCGTGAGGACAAAAAAAAAAAAGGGGGGAATCTGGCAGTGGGATTTATAGCTACTATAAAGGGCTAATGGAAAAAGAAAAAGAGAGAGAGTACAGCATGTACATGTTACCTATAATAAAAACACAAAGTGGTCTGATACAAAGAGAGAGACAATTGAGGGCTTGAGAACATCTGGCTGGAACGGTTGCCTGGGGGCGAGTCAAGGGGCTCCTTTATCTTTCCTGCAGCTCCTTTTTTTTTGTATCTTGTTCTCCCTCCGCCCTCCCACTGTAATCACAAACATTTGCAACGGGGATGCTGCTTATCTGACACTGCTCGGATTCCATCAAGAACCTCCCCCCACCCTCACCACACGCTTTGAACCGCGCTCTTTGCATGATCAAGGAATGTATCGGTCGGCTTTTAAAACAAACCCAGCAAAACCTTCTCAGAGCCAGGAAGTTAACGAAGCAGCAGGGCTGTTTAATTGGTCACCGGAGCTGGCTTCGGAATCAATTATTTCCCCCTCTCCTTCCCTTGCCCAGCAAGGATGCACCGTGACGAGAGGAAAGAAGCCGCTTTTGGAGGAAAGAAGCAAAGCTCTAGAAGAAAGTGGGTCCGATCCCCATCTGGCGAAGACCGACTCAGCTCTGTTGCGGTCACTGGCTCTATGCTGACGTAAATCAGCACAGGAAATGGCCCATGGTCTATTTAGGTATTTCTATAGACCCTTTCACCCCTCACAGACCCAGGTAGTGTGGCCCAGTGGATTGGGTGCCGATCTGACACTCTGAAGACTCATGGACTTTGAGGCCACATAGGGTCATTATGATCCTGTAGTCTGACCTCCTGCATAGTCCCGGCCCTGCAAACTTAGCCAGGGATTCCTGTATCAAGCCCTTTATCTTCCGGCGGCACTACACGTTCGCTTTAGAAAGAAATCCAGCCCCAATTTCAAGGCTTTGTGTGAGGGAGAAGCTGCTACGTCCCTAGCTGAGACCTAGACAGCTGGACCCGTGATCAGAGGCAAGCACACAGCCCTCTGATCCGAAGTCAGACACCTTATCCATTAGGCGCGTTCCTGGGACCTGCAGCCTGCTGTTGCCCTGCCACAGTCTTCCCGGGTGACCTTGGGCATGTTACTTAATGTCCTCAGTTCCTTATCAGAAAAACAGAGATAATAATCCTACCATTTCCTGCCCTTGTCTATTTCGACTGTAAGATTTTCAGGGGAGGGGCTTTCTCTCACAATGTGTATGTACAGCGCCTAGCACATGGGGCCCGGATCTCATTTGCGGTCTCTAGGCGCTTACAAAGGTCCCACCTTCCTTCCATCATTTCTCGCCTCTCTTTTGTTTCAGTTCAAGGATCTAAACCAGTGGTGGGCAACGTGCGGCCCGCCATGCAAATGGGAGCTGTGGGTGGCCATGCAAATGTAAACAAACTGTCTGGCGGCCCGCCAGCGGATTACCCTGATGGGCTGCGTGCGGGCCGTAGGTTGCCCACCACTGATCTAAACTGTCCATAGGGGTGCGTTTTGGACATAGCGTGACTAGGGAACTGCCCGAACTAGTTACACGGTACTGACTCCAAATGTTAGTTTCTCTCTGGGGTGGGGAAAACTGGCTTCAGTCCAAACCTCAGGTCCATCCTGCATCCTTAGCCCATGCGTTGTGGTAAAATTTCCATTCCCGTCTCCACAGAAGCTTTCCTGAGGTTCAGAGAGGGGAGAATCTCTCCTCTCTCATGCTGCTAACCAGTAGTTAAGGAATCCGATGCTGCTGAATTATGCATGTGCTTTCATGTCATGGCTCTGCCTCTGGAAATCTAGGTCTTCCAGTTAAAGCTGCTTTGCATGTGGGATGTCTCCGCACATGCCTCTGTGTGTGTGCGTGTGCGTGTCATATGTGCTCTTTGCTATGTACATGCTTGCTTGCATACCAGCGCTACTAGCTCCCAGCAGAACCTGAACACATTGAGAACTTGCAATTAGCTAGGTTATTGGATTGTCATTGTTTAACATTGATATGGCAGTAGCACCTTGAGTCCAGGTCCCATAGTGCTAGGAGCTGTACAAACACGTTACAAATGCCCCAAAGAGCTTACAGTCTCAAAGGGTTCCCAGGCACTGACCCTTTTCTCAAAGATGACTGATCCGTCATTATTATAGGTATTACGGTAGCACATAAAGGACTTAAGCTTGACCGGGACTCCATTTTGCTAGGGTGCTGCACACACACGTAATAAGACATGGACCCTGCTCTGGAGAGCTTACAGTCTGAGTAGAAAAGACAGACCAAGGAAATAAGGTGGGTGCATAATTGGCTGGATAACCGAACTCAGAGAGTTGTTATTAATGGTTCCCAATCCTGCTGGAAAGGCATAACGAGTGGGGTTCCGCAGGGGTCTGTTTTGGGACCGGCTCTGTTCAATATCTTCATTAACAACTTAGATATTGGCATAGAAAGTACGCTTATTAAGTTTGCGGATGATACCAAACTGGGAGGGATTGCAACTGCTTTGGAGGACAGGGTCATAATTCAAAATGATCTGGACAAATTGGAGAAATGGTCTGAGGTAAACAGGATGAAGTTTAACAAAGACAAATGCAAAGTGCTCCACTTAGGAAGAAAAAATCAGTTTCACACATACAGAATGGGAAGAGACTATCTAGGAAGGAGTACGGCAGAAAGGGATCTAGGGGTTATAGTGGACCACAAGCTAAATATGAGTCAACAGTGTGATGCTGTTGCAAAAAAAGCAAACGTGATTCTGGGATGTATTAACAGGTGTGTTGTGAGCAAGACACGAGAAGTCATTCTTCCGCTCTACTCTGCGCTGGTTAGGCCTCAGCTGGAGTATTGTGTCCAGTTCTGGGCACCGCATTTCAAGAAAGATGTGGAGAAATTGGAAAGTGTCCAGAGAAGAGCAACAAGAATGATTAAAGGTCTTGAGAACATGACCTATGAAGGAAGGCTGAAAGAACTGGGTTTGTTTAGTTTGGAAAAGAGAAGACTGAGAGGGGACATGATAGCAGTTTTCAGGTATCTAAAAGGGTGTCATAAGGAGGGGGGAGAAAACTTGTTCATCTTAGCCTCTAAGGATAGAACAAGAAGCAATGGGCTTAAACTGCAGCAAGGGAGGCCTAGGTTGGACATTAGGAAAAAGTTCCTAACTGTCAGGGTGGTTAAACACTGGAATAAATTGCCTAGGGAGGTTGTGGAATCTCCATCTCTGGAGATATTTAAGAGTAGGTTAGATAAATATCTATCAGGGATGGTCTAGACAGTATTTGGTCCTGCCATGCGGGCAGGGGACTGGACTCGATGACCTCTTGAGGTCCCTTTCAGTCCTAGAATCTATGAATCTATGAATTTTACGGCTGGGGACCTGAGGCCTGCAGCAATTAAGTGAGTCATCACAGGTCATACAAGAGAGTCTGTGGCAGAGCCATAAATTAAACCCAGATCCCCTGAATCCCACTCCAGAGCCTTGGCCACAAGACCGTCCTTCCTGTGTGGATGGTCTCTGGGGAGTAACCAATGATTCTGCTACCTGTGCAAATTGAATTCATAAATAATCATTTGCCTCTGCAGTGTAAGGAACTCCAAGACATTGGGGCCCTGATCCAAAGCCCAGTGCATCTGTGACCAAGTTAAAACCGAACACAGGTCTCCTGAGAGCTAGTCTGCTGCCTTGGCTACAAGACCAATCTTCCTCTCTTGTGCTGTGTCTGTCTCGTAGGGAACTTGCCCGACCGGATCTGCACCTTTGCAACCTCAGGGCTAGCATGCTGCGCCAAGCTCTCCCGAGAGTCTACGGGTATGTTTCTGGTCCTGCCTGCCGAGCTAGGAGACTAGGATGATTCCCCTGAAATGAATGGAGTTACCATTGATCAGTGAGACCAGAATCAAGGCCCTAGTGTAGAAGCCTAACACAAGAGAGGAGAGCCAGTAATAGTCACTAATGACATTAGAGGATAGGATAAGATTTGCCATGACACATCAGCCCACTAGTCTGTCAAAGTGGGTCTGGCAAAGACCAGTGCCTGATGCGTCAGGGGAGGGCAAAAATCCTCTGATAGTGCAGTACTGTGTGTGGAAGTAATTCCTTCCTGACCTCTATGGCGATCAGCTTATGCCCTGAAGCATGAGATTTAATTACCCTCTTAGTCTTATAAGGTTAATTCTTCTAGATGAGGGTCAGGCCCATGTAAATCCCAGCCTGTCTGCTTATCTATAGTTGAAAGGTTTTTGGTTTCTTTCCCTTTTCACCGTAACGTTGGTAGACTTGAATGGCAGGATAATGGTAATTGATGGTTTTAGATGTCAGGGGCTTTGCTCATGGCTAGAATTAAGTACTGGAAGTTGGGACTTCAGGGTGTGGAAGGGAGGGGTGGGTCTAGTAGATAAAGAAGTGGGGATTGGACGGCGGGACTCCCCAAGTTTCAGTTTCTACTTCCGGAGAGGAAGTATAACCTAGTCATTAAATTGGGGATCCTGGACTCCTGGGTCCTATTTCTGACACTGCCAGAGACGGGTTTGTTAATCTTGGGTAATTGGTCTAACATTGTTTGCAAAGCAGGGAATTTAACTCAAGTCTCCCAAACCCTAACCACTGGCCTGTCCTTCCTCTCTCAGAGGGCTGAGAGCAGCCAGGCCTTGCTTTCTTTGCTCTCCCCCTTTTCCAGCTTCAGACCTCCAGGCATGGCCAAGAGCCACCTTCCTGCCCCATCTGGCCCAGATATCCCTATTATTGGTCACTCTGAATAGCGTTGCCAGCGCTGAGTTGGTCCAACGAGACAAACTCCAGCCGCGACCCCATCACCGCGCACTGAAACGTCACAGCATCGTGTCTATGGGATGTTGATTGACACATGACACTGCATCAAATCACCATAGCTCCTGACTCTTCCTTGGGATGTGCGTCTTGTGTGGCCAGTGACACCTGGTTGAAGTGTGTGAAATGCTACCACCATGAGCGGAGCTGAGTGAAAGATCCGGACTTGGTAGTATTATGTACCTACTTAGTGCAGTTGTAGTTTGTCCACATGCCATGGCTGGTCCTCAGCCATTGCGATATGGTATTGGTCAAATTCATGCGTGGTGTGACTCCGTCGAAGGCGAAACAATTAGACAGGGAATGAATCTGGCACGATGTTTTGTGGATTCCCAAAATGGAAACCTCTAAATAAAGCTCTTCATCATTTTTTTGCGTGAACTTTTTGGGGGGTCAAATCATGGCCTTTTTATTCAAAACCAAAACTTTTCATCAACGGTATCATTTTTTTTCTCACTTTCACAAAACTTTCCATGATATATTTTCCTGGCGTTTTTACAAAAATCATTTTCAAAATGATCGGAAAATTGTTGTGTGCCGAAAACCTGAAAAACATGGCGGTTTTGGTAAAAGAACAATTTGAGTAAAAAAATAAGTATTGTGGGAAAAGTTCATGAAAAAACTGAATTCGTCTTGAAGCCTATGAAATGGAAACACGTTTGAAATTTTTCCCCAAATCATTTTCCTGTTTTTTTCCAACCACCCTCTATCTCTGACTTTTTCTATCCGATAATGACTGAGTGTTTACTGTTATTTGAAGACTGGAGAAATGGGATCAGATAAACTAAGAGGTAATGAAGTTTTATTTGGAATACAAATAACCTCTAAAATAGTCCCCCAGAGCTGGTCACATTATTCATTGCAAGTGTAACCCATGATAACAAGATTTGGCTCTTTGTCCCCCTCTAGTGATTAGTCCATGTATAAGAACATAAGAATGGCCCTACTCGCTCAGACCAAAGGTCCATCTAGCCCAGTATCCTCTCTTCTGACAGTGGCCAGTACCAGGTGCCCCAGAGGGAATGAACAGAACAGGGAATCATCAAGTGATCCATCCCCTGTCGCCCATTCCCGGCTTCTGGCAAAGAGAACCCTGCGGCCTGCGCCACTTCCTGCGGATGGTCAATGTAAACAAACTCGCGGCTCACCAGCGGATTACCCTGATGGTCCACGTGCCCACCACTGCACTAGAAACTTGTGCTTTTAGATCCACGTTTCTGGGTTCAATCCCTGAAGGCAGCCCGAGAGGCCATGTTGTAACACAAATAAGTTTGCAGATTAATTTCACCCAATCACCTGTAGCAGAATCACTCACGGACAGATCCAGTTTCTGTGAACCTATTTCTTGTGCATAGGTGTCTACCAAACAACTTACTAATGGCGCAGGTACGTCTGCCCGAGCTGGGCATTCCACCTCCAGCTCCAGGTGTAGAGATACCTTTAGGCCCCTTTATGCTTCTCTGGTAGCGTGAAGGGGCTTGAAATTGGGCGCCAAATGAAATTTCCCTGTGCTTTAAGGCCTCTTTGTGCTGCCCGAGCCCTGTCAAGGGGCCTCAGTGTGGATGAGAGGGGTTCGCTCTGTGGACTTGAGAACAAAACGCCGTTGGGGCAGCTTTGGGGATTCGTGGCCATTTTCACAGATCGCCTGGCTGTCACGCGACTGCTCGTGGGGGAATGACTCTGGAGCCGACACCCCACCTGGAGTCGTGAGAAGACGTACCAGCTGCTGTGGGAGTTACTCGCCCAGCTCTTCGAGAAACCTTTTCTTTGCAGAGGGGAGGATCAGATTTATTTCAATCTCTCGCTCTCAGTTCATGTGTATAGTTCTATCTGTCTAATCTATCTAGCTATCCCCATACACACCCCTCTGTCTATCTAGCTATCCCCATGCATACCCCATTATCTAATCCAGTGGTTTTCAACCTGTGGTCCGCAGATCCCTGGGGGTTCGCAGACTATATTCAAGATTTCCAAAGGGGTCTGCACCTCCATTCAAAAATGTTTAGGGATCTGCAAATGAAAAAAGGTTGAATATCACTGATCTATCTATCTATCTATCTATCTAGTGCCCACCTGCCTGGTTCCTGAGCTCTGGACTCAGTTGTTCAGATGCTAAGCTGTTCTGCCACTAGACAGAATGAGGTGCCTTTCAATGGGAGAAGCTGCCCCTTATAAATGTGAACACACACGGCATTTTAATTTCTCTCTCCTTGCAAGAGCCAGAGTGGTGAGAGGCTCCCCACTTAAGCTCCCGGGAGCACAAGTTTTGAGCTGCCAAGATATCCTTATCATGCAGCAACGCTAAGCTTGCCCCCCCCCTCCAATCTGTCAGCGGGCAGCAGAGAGAGAGAGAATGGAGTCTGCCGATGACACTCGCGCTGATCCTGAAGTAATTTGATTTGCCGTTGAGCAGGCCGGAGACCCTGGCAACGTGACCGGGAGGGCTCAGAGGCAGAGCGAGTTAGCCCAGAAGACAAAGTCTCCGAGGGGTTCAGCAGCCTCACGTGGCGGAGAACAGCTGCGTGGTGTGCCATCCCTGCACTTTAAAAGGGCTGAGACGATTAGAGCCGAATCTCGTTACTACTTAATCACCTCAGAGAAGGGAGGGAGGAGGCCGGGGGAACTGGCGGCCACCGAAGCGAAGTCCCACGTGGGAAGCTGTGATATGCAATCTAAATGCCAGGGTCCGATTCTCGTGGACGCTGAGGCCCTGTCTACATTTGGAACGCTACCGCCTCAGTGCCTCGGAGTAGACGCTAGCTCCGCCGATAGGAGGGGTCTCCCTGTCACCGTCGATAATCCACCTGCCCGAGAGGCAGTGGAATTCTTCCATTGCCCCAGAGCTGTCTACACGGGGACTTAGGTCGGCTTCACTATGCTGCTCAGGGGTGTGGATTGTGCTAATTTTGTAGCGCAGACCAGGGCTAAGGCCCTGGTAACACTGCCAAAGTCCGGGAATCAGAGCGAGATTTAATATGGAGATATACCTATCTCATAGAGCTGGAAGGGACCTTGAAAGGTCGTTGAGTCCAGTGTGCTGCCTTCACAGCAGGACCAAGTACCTTTCCTGACAGACTTTGCCCCAGATCCCTAAATGGCTCCCTCAAGGATTGAACTCACAACCCTGGGTTTAGCAGGCCAATGCTCAAACCACTGAGATATCCCTCCCTGGGATAGGCTGGGCCATAGTGAGAAACAGGTCCTGCCCCCACGACTCTACAGTCTAAGGCTCCAGTTCTAGGACGGGTTGAAGCGGGGGCCTATCTTTAAGTGGCGAAGCCCATCTGAACCAGGGACGCTTTCCTCAACTGGGGCCTAAATGGGCCACCCCACTCCCTGGCCTCCAGCCTGAGCCACAGCGTCAAAGGGCTGCTTTCAGAGCACTGGCATGAGCCCCGCTAGCCCGCGTCTGTGGCGCTCCTGCGGGCTCCAAAACGCAGCGTCGCTGTAGCCTCGGCGGGTGGCAGGCTACTGCGGGGTAGATTTTCGCCCCAGTTTGCTGTGAGCTAAGTGTCCGCGTAGACAAGCCCTGAGATTGGGAGTTCATCAGGGCCAGGACTGTCCCTCTCGATGTCCATGTGCAGCACCCAGCTCCAGGAGCTGCCGAAATCCATGTTCGAGCTGGACAAGAAAAGAGATTGATTAGCTCACTGGTGTGGTCTCCTCTGCTTCCCCAACTTCATGCAGTGCCTCTGAACTCAGGGCCCTATTCCGCTAGGCACTGCACGTGCACACAGCGAGAGACAGTCCCTCCCTCCAAACAAGACCTTACAGCTTAGGGTAGAGCCAATCATTTATATGACTAACCACCCGCCCTTTTTCCCTAATGGATGTACATTGTCCAAGAGCTTTATTCTCGAGTTTTATTTCTCCTCTGACAATTTTGTCGCGATTTATTTGCTGTTCTAAATGTTGGGCCGGGTCATTTCAGCAACGCGGTTCTTGTTCCGTCAGCTGTTGGCAAGCATTCAAAGTCTGTGTGGCGCTGCTTAGTTGTTGATTGGCTGTACTCGTTGCTTGGTTCCTCTTTGCTCTCCCTAATTGGATGAGGGTAGTTCTTAGGGCGTGATCCTCATTTACCCTTAAGGCCCCTTTACCCCAATGTCTGGCAGTGCAAAAGGATTTCCACCCATTTTGAAACCGCTTTATACCGCCACAGCCATGTAAAGAGACTTTAGGATAAATGAGACTTGGGCCTATTTCGATCTGAATGTAAAGGCCCGATCCTGCAACTCCTTGCTCTCTCTTGAGTATTCCTTACTCCGGTGGGTGAGTCATTGGACTACCAGTGGGAGAAAGGGTTTAACAGGGATTGGGGCCCAGTTAAAATGATCGTCAGAGGCGCCACCGTTTTTATGGCCTTGTAACAGGGGAGGCCTGCCAACCGTAGTCCCAAAGGAGGCACGCACCTGAGCAGGGGTTTGGCTGATTCCCCTATACGGAGGAGCAGGAAGCTGCAAAGAGTGGCTCCGGCAGTGAAATCTGGGATTTGGGAGTGAGTTTACATGCATGTGAGACTGAGCTGTTGGGAGCCTAGCTGTGAGGCCTGGCAGAGAGAGAGAGATTGATGTCAGGATGTTGGGGGCCCACCTGGAGGCAGTTTGCTCTCTCTGACAGGTCTGGTTCTCGGTTGCCCAGCAGCCATTTGCACCAGTGCAAAGTGGGTGCAAAATTAACACAACAGCATGGCGGTGATTGACACCCCAGCTTTGCATTGGGCAAATGGCTGCACGACCTGCAGGGCAATGGAGAATCAAGCCCTTTAATCTTCCCCGACACAGGCTTTTCAATCCAATAAGAAGCCAATCCTCTGAGCGCTCTTCAGTTTCCATTTGCCGTGCCCTCTGCTGAAGTGCACAGTGCGATAAGACGCAGCCTGCCCCGGATCAGGTGGCCTTATCAGCAGATAAGGGCAGGCAGCGCTCCCATTTGTCAGGAGCAAACGGAATAGAGGATCCGTCCAGCAAAGGACGCCTCTTCAGTCGACATTGCTAATGACAGCTAATTTAGAGGCGGGGTGGGTGGGGAGGACGGGGGAAGCGGTCGCAAGTGCAGTGACTCTCCAGGTCTGACAGGCGATGTGGAAAAACGCTCGGACAAGGTCATTAGGACAGTGGGGATGCAGCGGTGTACCTGATATGTTGGGACAACCCTGGTGTGTTTAAGTATCCAAATGCTCTGTGTGTCTCTGAGAAAAGAGCAGGACCTGAAGGAAGAAAGGGGCAGGTGTGTATACTGGTCCTCCCGTGCTCCAAGGAAAGAAGGGGCAAGATATTATTATTTATTGATTTATAATATCCTAGTACTTACCTCTGCAACTGAGATTGGGGAACTGTGACGCTAGGTGCTGTACAAACATATAGTAAGGGTGTGTGTACACGGGGAGTTATTCTGGAGTAGCTATTCCTGCTTAACTTTGCCTGCTTAACTCCCTGCGTGGAGACTTGAGTCAGGAATCAGAGTTCCTTATTCCAAATTAGTTTAATCCACTTCCCAAGTGAATTAGTTTAATCCATTTTGGAAGCGGATTAAGCTATTTTGGAATAAGGAACCTCTTATTCCAGAATAAGAGCATTCACACAGGATGTTAATCGGGAATAACTATTCCGCTTTAAACTCGCACCCTCAATCTGAATTAATTTCTCAATGTAGACAAGAAGAGACAGTCCTTGCCCTAGAGCTTCCACCTTGAGTTGGTAAGGCAGGCAAATGGCCCAGTGGGTAGGGGAGTAGAGGTGGAAGACCTGGGTTCCATCCTGGCTCTGCCATTAACAGGCTGGGTGACCGGGAGGGCAAATCATAGGAACTGTCAGACTGGATCGGACCTGAGGTCCACCTCCTTGAAGATCCTGGCTCTGACAGCGACCAGCGTCAGCCCCGCTAATGCATCCACACTATGCTATGCCAACCTTCTGATTCGGGCTTGAGCTGCATCCACACTGCAAAATGATAGGGGTTGGACCCGAGTCCCAGGAGGACTTGGGCTCTGACCCACACCTCAGGCACGGTTCTAAGACGCAGGTCCTAAGTGCTTGCTGACCTGAGTCAGACTGCTCTGTGTGTGTGGATGGAAGTGGAGCTTGGGCTCAAACCTGAGCTTTGTGTGTAGTGTAGACACACCCTATTAGTTAGACTCTGTCTAAAGCATAAGGTTTCCCTGCTGTGTGCTTCACTTGCCCCCTTCTTCCTTTTTTCCCTCTGGACCATAAGATCTTTGGGCACTCTGGCCATGTATGTACAGCACAATGGGGAGATTTGGGACTCGTGTTCCTAAACCCTTTAGGCGTAATAGAACGAGTGTGTTAGTTTAATACAAATAGACAGGGAGCCGTATCCTCCTTTTACTAATGGGGAATTAAGGCACGGCAAGATGAAGTAGCTATTCCAGGGAGTCTGTGACAGAGGCAGGAATGGAACCCACGTACCTGATACCCAAACCGACACCGGAACCCCATGGCCGGCCTGTCTCTCTATCTCTCCACCCATTGAGGTCAATGCACTGACCCCTTCTCTTCGCTGCAGCATGGGGGCCTACAGAGCGGTGCACTGGGGCACTCCTGACAGCCTTGCACCTTAGCATGTGAATTGGTGGCTAGGGTGGATTTAATAAGGGCCGGAGCAGTGAGTGGTTAACGAAGCAAAAGGGAAGGCGCCAGCATTGGCTGCGGCCTTGGAGGAGCTGGGATGAACCCGCTATCTGTGTGCCAGAAGCACAGAAGACCGGCAATGACCACTGCTGATGTGGAGTCAAGGGAAGGCAGAGTACAATGGCAGGGAGTTATGTGCAGTGGGTTCTACCTGGTACCTCTGTGCCATGCAATAGTGAGAGGTGCCACTTTGGGGCCAAAGGGCGAGGGCTTGATTCACCGTGAACTCACACCTGTCGTGCAAAGTGAGTGTGCAATGCTGCCGGATCAGAATGGGCAGCATTTCCCGCTCGCTTTTGCACTGGTAGACAGTGACAGCGCGAGGTTCAGGGCAATGGAGAATCAGGCCCAGAATTTGCGACGCCTGTGAGACAGGATCACAGAAACCTACGGGCCTGATTCTGTTCACCCGGTGCCTTGCGCAGAGGTTTACACCCGTGCGAATCGGGTGTAAAACTCTACCATTCGGATTTGGGAGCATTTCCCACTCCCTTTGCATGAGAGCAACTAATTAGACAAAGAGGCCATGACACCCACCGTAAGGCCCTGTCATACTGGTGTGATGAGGCATCCCCTGGTGATCTTTACCCACTTGCACTGGTGTAAATGACTGGGCAAGGCGTAGGGCAGTGGAGAATCGAGTCTGCAGTTCTTATTGCCATTGGAGCCTGAGGCCCATTTACCTAATCTGGCCGTAGGCCCCTTTACGCTGCCAGAGTGGGGTAAAGGGGCCTTGGCAGAACGGAGAATCAGCCCCCTTGGTTTTAGTTCCGCAGCTTCCAGTGAAGCGTGCGCTTTGAGCTACCACAGCCCGTGCCAAAGAGATCTCTCCTGCTCAAAAACCAGGCTTAAAAGCCAGACAGATGGTGGCTCTGCTGGGGGATTTTGCTAAAATGTCTTTTCCCTTGATTCTGCCATATGTAACTTCCAACGGCGATCGTCATCCTTGCACTTTGGTAGCATCCGCCTTGGGAAGCGCTCGGCGGATATGAATCGGTTAGGCCCCGCGAGGGCCCAGAGGAGGAGGGGGAGGCTCAGTATTATCCTCCCCATTGTCCAGTTGGGGAAACTGAGGCATAAAGCGGGCAAGTCTTCTGCTCCCACCACGCTGGCTGCATAGCCCTTTAAATTTCCCATAACACCTCACTCGGCAGCCTGCCCATAGCGTGTGTTTTCCCATGTGTTCCCTTCTCTGTCCATTCTAGCAGCGTGGCTGGCCCAGTCAGGAGATCCATAAACCACATAAACCACATGGATCCAAAGTCCTTCCCCCCTCCCCGCCCTCAGATCCAGATTGGATGCCTTTCTGGACGAGACGCGTTAGTCAAACACAAGTCACTAGGCTCAGTCCGGGGGAAACTGGATGGAGCTCAGCGGCCTTTGCAAAGCAGCCGGTTGCGCTGCAAGATCTATCTATGAGTCTCTGAATCTCCTGCCTTCTACCTGCAGGTGACCTTCACCAAGCGGAAGTTCGGTTTGATGAAGAAAGCCTACGAGCTGAGCGTCCTGTGCGACTGTGAGATCGCCCTGATCATCTTCAACCACTCAAACAAGCTGTTCCAGTACGCCAGCACGGACATGGACAAGGTGCTGCTTAAGTACACCGAGTACAACGAGCCGCACGAGAGCCGGACCAACGCAGACATCATCGAGGTGAGACCTGGCCTTCCCTTCTCCCCACCCTCAACGAGGCTAGAGTCGGAGGCCCTGTTTGTAACTCCAGGGTCGCCAACCCTGGAGTCGCTACAGGTTCGCCAGAGTGGCGAGGCTGAACATGTTTGGTGTCTCCCTTAAAAGTCCCAGCTCCTGGAGGCATGTGATGGGGGGGGAATCTTAGCTTTTCTTTAAAAAAAAGAAGGAAGGGTCTAGCCCTGTAGATTGCAGAGAAAAGCTGGGAAATGTGGCCGCTCAAGATTCAGAAATGAGGAGGCGAGTGAAAGGACCCCAACTTTATTTCTTTCTTTAAAATCTCCTGATTTTAAAGCCAATCTCATGATTTCTTAGGCCCGACTCATGATTTTGGAATGCTCGGGGCTGGCGCTTCTGTAACTCCAGTGTTGCCAGCTCTCACGGTTGTATTGTAGACTTGCACTGTGTGATGTTGCTCTTAAAGCACCAGCTGCTGGAGTCATGGGATGACATGAAAATGTCAGCTTTCTTAAAAAAAAAAAAAAATTAAGTTTCTAGCCCTGCCTGTGGAGAAAAGCTGGAAAATATGCCAGACGCATGATTTCTTGGGCCTGACTCATGGGTCGTGAATGATAAGGAGGGGCAGTCTGACACTCCAGCTAATTATGTGCCAATTAATTTGAGTTAACCAACCGCATTGGAAAATACTAATGTAGACACTCTGAAAATGTTTGTATTTACAGCTCCCCCACATGTGTTCAGGGAGTATTTCTTTACTTTCTTCCTCCAGAGCATGAGGGGTGGCCCCGGCTGGGGATGGGACATTGGAGGGGGAGGAATTCTCTCTCTCCGGTGCTTGGCTGGCTGGTTCTTGCTCCGATGCTCAGGGTCTAACTGATTGCCATCTGTGGGGTCAGGAGGGAATTTTCCCCCAGATTGGCAGGGCTGTTGGGGTTTTTTTCACCTCCTCTGTAGTGCGTGGGTGCAGGATTATCTGAGTCTGTCTCAATCAGGGCCCTCGGGCCCTGGTGCACCTCGGTCCCTCCTGTTCTCTTCCTGTGGCTCATTCGAGGCTAGTCTCTTGTGGGCTGTGATATTTTGGTTGTTGGGTTTGGTGTGTGGGTGCGGGGCGACGTTTCGTGGCCTGTGCTGCACAGCCGCTCAGACTCGATGATCTGGTTCTTGGTTCTGGATGGAAGGAGGCCGGGGAGGAGGGTATCTTGACCTTGAGCTAAAGCTCTACATTGCAAATAGGATCGAGGGGATGATAGAAACCAGGATCCCTACCCACACACAATCCCTGCTCCTCTATGTAATCGCCATGATATCAACGGGCGTATTTACATGAGGAGGAAAGCTTGCTGGAGCCGATTTCATGAAATGAGCATGGATTTGCCACACTCAGGGAGCCTTTCATAAAATTAGGTGTTGTACATTGAGTGATAGGTGCCTGGGGGAGATGGCTGGATTGGTGTAGGGGATCAGTAGCAGAGCCTTTCACCTCCAGGGCAGCTGCTAACATCCAATCCAAGACAAACACTTGGACACGACATGAGGATCCGGCTGAATTAGGAATGAGGCACAGTAGTTGGGCTAGAATTTTGGAAGAACTCGGGGACAAATTTCCAGGGGGTCAGCATCAGCTCCCAGTTTAGGCACCCAAAAAAGTGGCAGGGTTTGCACAAGGGGGCAGCACTTTGGATACCTGTTGGGTGCTGGGCTCTTCTGGAAGTTTGACCATCGGTGTCACCACGGGAGCTGCTGTGTGCAGAAGTCTTTTGCAAATCTGACTTTTTTCTTTCGGTGCCTAGACGGATGCCGAGCAGAGCTGGTTGCTTGGTTTTTTTGTTTCAGTAAAAGCTTTTCAGTGGAAAAAAAATGCAACCAATGCTGCTCCTCGCATTTTTTTCCATGAAAAACTCATCGAAAAACGGGGGTTTTAATCCAAAACAAAACTTTCTACCCAAAAACGATAGTTGTTGACAAAAATATTTGGATTTTCGTCAAAAAATAAACAGATTTTTTTTTAAAGGCCGCATTTTTGTGCATTCTTTTTTAACGAAAATATTTTGGTTTTCACTGAAAACGGGGGAAAGTACGGTCACAACCCTAACATTTCAGGGCAGAACATTTTCAACAAAAAGAGACTTTTTGTTATTTTTGGTCTAAAATTTTCACCGGGGTGGGGGAGGGGGAGGGTCGTTTCCCAGCCAACTCAAAAGCTGGATTCTTCTAAAAAGCTGAACCCGGTTGTGGGTGTTGAAAAAAAACAGGCGTGAGTATGTGTGTGTTCGAGCACTAGCATGTGTCCACATTAGAGTGACCGTATTGGCAGCTGATGAGTTGTGCTCCCTCGAGTTTTAATAGACGCCGTTTCGGAGTCATTTTTCACTGCCGAGTTATCTCGAGTGATCTACGCTCGAGTGATTCCTCTTGTGTGAGCCGAGCTCGGGTGAGAACTGCCACATGGTGAAATAACCCTCAAGTTGCTGTGTCCACACTGGCACTGGTGCTAGGACTTCTGGGGACACATCCCGGGGTCCTTAGCGCCACAGGAAGCTGAGCTACTCTATGAATTTTTTCCCAATGAATTGTGGGAGAATCTTTCCGGACGCACAGGGGGAATTGTGGGAAAGCGTTGGAGGACTAGCTGCACTTGAATGCTGCTGCCTTGTGTCCACACCACAGAGCGGTCGTGTTAACAGCTGATGAGTTGCGCTCACTCAGGTTTTGGCCTATACATCCCTCTCAGGCCAGACAGCTTGAGTGAATAGCATCACTGCACGTGAGTGATAGGGTTTTGTGTGTGGACGGGGTTAGGGGCAACCCTGGGGTTATAACTCAAGTTAACTTTGCAGTGAAGATGACCGGGTTTGTGCAGAACTTGAGAACCGCTCTGCATTGGAGCATCTCCACCTCTCAGCGGTCAATCCAGCTCCCTTCCCACCAGCAGCGAATTCGCAAGCACGAAAGGACCAGCGAGACGTGCGCCATGTTCCCGAGAGCGGCGAGAGCTCTGATTAGAGCCGCGCGCTTGTCACTTTCGATGAAGAAGCTGCATGTGGGCAACTCCCTCTACGTCCGAGCAAATTTAGACAAATGAATGGGTTGGCTGGGTAATTATTGCCATTACAGGCGGACGTAAATTAACACACAGAGAGCACACAGAGCCTCTAGTCATTCAATTTATCTGCTGGAGATGGCATGGATGCAACGGATCAGCGCAACCACTGCACAGGCAGAATGATGGCGCGTGGACCTCACGCAGCAGCAAGGTTTAACCTCTTCAAAGCGCTGCTGGAGAAATAATCTCCCCCCTGCTGTTCTGGCCATGTTACGTCTGCTTTTAAATCCTTGTGGTGCGATCTGGCAGCCTCCCTCATCTCTCTGAGGCTTTGATTTCAGGGGGGCGGTGGGGGTAACTGGAACCCTCCCAAATCTTGCTTCTTTTCTTTTCTTTTCTTTTCTTTTCTTTCAAATATATGCCTTATTGCTTTTTTTTTTTTTTTTTGGAGAGCAAGCTTTGAATGAAGAAGCTTTCCACCTCTTTGATCAGCTGATAAAATCCTGGAGCCTGATTCTCATTTAGGCTATGTCTACATTAGGAGCACTGTACCAGTATTGCAATACCAGTCTACTCGAGCGGCAAAGTGCTCCTGGAGTGGACGCAGCTGTCCTGGCAAAGCCGTGCTCTGTACCCGCATAGTAAAACCACTCCCCTATGAGCGAAGCAAGCCAAACGGTGTTGGGTGTTGTCATTATAACTTCATCTTGTGCCAGCACAGCTCTGTCGGTCAGAGATCCCACCCTCCACCCCCCTGACTGATACAGCTATGCCAGCAGAAGTCTGTAATGTAGACTTGGCCTCTCTCACAGTTTTTGTACTGGTATAACTATGGCAGTTAGGGGTGTGATCTTTTACCTATATACAGTACAATCCTTAGGCTGGGTCTACACTACCCGCCTGAATCGGCGGGTAGAAATCGACCTCTCGGGGATCGATTTATCGCGTCCCGTCGGGACGCGACAATCGATCCCCAAATCGGCGCTCTTACTCCACCAGCGGAGGTGGGAGTAGGCGCCGGCGACAGAAAGCCGCAGAAGTCGATTTTGCCGCCGTCCTCACAACGGGGTAAGTCGGCTGCGATACGTCGAATTCAGCTACGCTATCCACGTAGCTGAATTTGCGTATCTTAAATCGACCCCCCCCGTAGTGTAGATGTAGCCTAAGAGTCTTACATTGGTAGAGCTGCGTCCACACTGCAACTCTAGCGGGGTAGTTAAAGTGGTGTCTACACACAAAAGCTGTAGCGCTTTGAATTCACTAGGGCGACAAGGGATGACGCTGTTTGGTCTTTCTTACTGGACCTGTTTGCATGAAGGCCCCTTTACCCAAAGGTGACCAGATGTCCCTATTTCATAGGGACAGTCCCGATATTTGGGACTTTTTCTTATATAGGTGCCTATCATCCCCCACCCCCTGTCCCGATTTTTCACACTTTCTCTCTGGTCACCCTACTTTACTCCGCTTTGGCAGGATAAAGAAGTGTTGACGTGAGAGTGGGTGTAATTTACGCCCACTTCCGTACGGGCGTGAATGAGTGGAAATGAGAACCGTGTCCCTGGGGTAGTTGTAGCGACACCACTGCAAAGTCAGTGAAAAATTCTGCCCTCCTGATCTGATGGGGTTTCACCCCCGCTTCGCACTGGTGTAGATGACCGTACCAGGTGCCGAGCGAGCCCACAACGGCTCTGATACTGCTTTCATTGACACTAGGGTAAATCCTCTGTGACTCAAGTCGGTGGAGTTACCCTGGTGCCAGTGAGCTCAGAATCAACCCCCCTGCCTGGGCGGAATAACTGCCCCCACCCAAGAGATGCAGCCGTTTGCTCCCACATGAGTGGAGCTGTGTGAAGTCCCTTCTTTGCTAGTCTATAATAACATCCTCGCCAGCCTTCTCCATGGTGCTAGTTCCGCTTAGCTCGCACCATTCGACAGATTTGTCTTGGCCTAAAAATATCATAAACATTTTGGGCAGCGTTCTCCTCTCCTTATGGTCCAAGATCCAAACACTTGAAATCCAGCAAGTTTCGTCAGTCAGCCCTTGGCACGCGGGGAAATGCTTTGTTTGTATCAAATAAATAGATGGATCCGCATCCAAAATTGAAATAAGAAAAAAATGCATCGGGAGAGGAAAAATACGAGTTGATGTGCAAGAAAACTGAATGTTCTGGGCTCTGCAATCTGCCAGTGGGGCCACATAGCACTGGATTCTCCCCTGCCCAACCACCCAGCAGAGGAAGACCCCATATGGACGGGCTTTTAAACCTCCTTTATAACCCTTCCTGCCCCAGACTGCTTCCCCAGCACAATTTAGAGCAGCCTCGAGGCTGCTCTAAGTTTTTCCCAGCTTCCTCCAAGGCTGTTCAGGCAGCCAGGGATAGCCAGCACACAGAGGCACTTCAGACATGCTCCCTTTCCCTTAGCCACAATCCATGCACCGAGTGACAGGAAGTTGCTTCTTTAGGAGTTGGTGCCGACTCCCCCCTGAAGCCAGCGATCTACGCTGATTTGCTCCAGCTGAGGATCTGGCACAGGGAACCCTTCTTAGGCAATAACACCAGGGTCCTTGTCGTGGTTTGGAAGCTGCTTTGGGCCGCCTGGTGTAATTCACTATCTGCTGCCCTCCACCCTGAACAGCATCTTAGCGAGGTTCATCGCATGACTGAGCGGCAGCTTCCAGCGTGCACGGAACGCGGAGTCTCCTTTGGAGCCCCGAGGACAGAGAGTTTTTAATTTGCTGCCTGAGCTGATGGGTTTTTTCTTTCGCCGGCGAGACAAGCCCTGATATAAATCTCTGTTAAGGTGTTTCCTCTCGAGAAGGGATTAGACGGCGTACGTACCTACATGCCTCCAGCTTCCATCCCAGACACATCACACGATCCATTGTCTACAGCCAAGCCCTAAGATACAACCGAATTTGCTCCAACCCCTCAGACAGAGACAGACACCTACAAGATCTTTATCAAGCATGCGTAAAACTACAATACCCACCTGGGGAAGGGAGGAAACAGATTGACAGAGCAAGACGGGTACCCAGAAATCACCTACTACAGGACAGGCTCAACAAGGACAATAACAGAACACCACTGGCCATCACATACAGCCCCCAGCTAAAACCTCTCCAGCGCATTATCCACAATCTACAACCTATCCTGGAAAATGATCCCTCACTCTCACAGACCTTGGGAGGCAGGCCAGTCCTCGCTTACAGACAACCCCCAACCTGAAGCAAATACTCACCAGCAACTACACACCACACCACAGAAACACCAACCCAGGAACCAATCCCTGTAGCAAACCTCGTTGCCGACTCTGTCCCCATATCTACTCTGGCGACACCATCAGAGGACCCAACCACATCAGCCACACCATCAAGGGCTCATTCACCTGCACATCTACCAATGTTATATATGCCATCATGTGCCAGCAATGCCCCTCTGCCATGTACATTGGCCAAACCGGACAGTCCCTCCGCAAAAGAATAAATGGACACAAATCGGACATCAGGATTGGTAACATACAAAAGCCAGTAAGTGAACACTTCAATCTCCCTGGTCATTCTATTACAGATTTAAAAGTCACTATCATTGAACAAAAAAACTTCAGAAACAGACTTCAAAGAGAAACAGCAGAACTAAAATTCATTTGCAAATTTAACACCATTAATCTGGGCTTGAATAGGGACTGGGAGTGGCTGGCTCATTACAGAAGCAGCTTTTCCTCTCCTGGAATTGACACCTCCTCATCTATTATTGGGAGTGGACTACATCCACCCTGATTGAATTGGCCCTGTCAACACTGGTTCTCCACTTGTGAAGTAACTCCCTGCTCTCCATGTGTCAGTATATAATGCCTGCATCTGTAACTTTCACTCTATGCAGCTGAAGAAGTGAGGTTTTTACCCACGAAAGCTTATGCCCAAGTAAATCTGTTAGTCTTTAAGATGCCACCAGACTCCTTGTTGTTTTTGTAGATACAGACTAACACAGCTACCCCCTGATACCTGATTTAAGGATGTGTCGCTGGACTCGCTACACTGCTTCCCTCCCCGCCCCGCAAATTCAAGCCAATGGGGCTCCCTCACCTCCCGTTTAGAAGAGACAACATGGTTCAGTGGTTAGTGTGTTGGACAGGGAGACCTGGGTTCTATTCACAACCATGCCACTGGCTTGCGAGGTGACCTTGGGCAAGTCACTTTGCCCTCTCTCTCTCTGTACCCCCTCCCATCCTTTGTCTTGTCCATTTAGCTTGTCAGATCTTCGGGGCAGGGACTTTCTCTGGCTGCATGCAGCGCCCAGCACAGTGGGGCCCTGATTTCGGTTGGTGCCTCTGAGAGATATTTACGCCGCTTCTGGATACAATATCTCATAGTATCATTGACACTGCTGCTACTGTAGCAGAGAGGTCTCCTTGGCATTAAATGTCACCTTGTCCTCAGATGCAAAGCTCCATCCCGAATGGAATTGCTTTCCTGCCTCTCCCTTCTGGCCCATGTGTCTCTAGCCCCGGATGGAGCATCGGCTCTGATCTGCATTAACAAACCCTTGGGTAAGCACTTTTAGCGGGCAGTCCCCGTGGTAGAGAATCTGGTCTGCAGACAGATTGGGATGTGCAGGGTTGGAGTCAGGAGGAGGTGATGGCATTGGTCTCTGAGGAGGGAGGACAGCTGTTTATTCTGTGCAAGGAGACAAGCTGGCTGGGGAAGCAGGGAGGGTTGGTGTTAGCTGGAGAGGTGTCAATTTAGCCTTGTATCAGCTGCAGGAAGGGTGTTGTGAATCAGCCAAGTGTGAA
Organism: Trachemys scripta elegans; assembly: GCF_013100865.1. Lineage (NCBI taxonomy): Eukaryota > Metazoa > Chordata > Testudines > Emydidae > Trachemys > Trachemys scripta. The sequence continues at coordinate 9,873,510 of NC_048321.1, forward strand.
TGTGTGAGTGTGAGCGTGTGTGTGTGTGTGTGTGTTTGAAGAACAGGGTGTGTGTGTTAATGTAACTATGTATGTTTGAGTACGAATGCGAGCGAGTGTGTATATGGGTATACACCAATATGCATGTGTGAACGAACATGTGTGTAGTGGGTATATACATGGGTGAGCGTGGCCATGTGAGTGCATGTGATCATGTGTTGTGTGTGTGTGTGAGCTTGAGCGTAGGTGTGTGATTTCATGGGTTCGCATACGTGTGGGCCAGAGAGATCTAAAAGCTGCTCTACCTTACCTGGGGGGCTAGGCAGGGCCCTAAAGGATGGGGAGCACAAAGATGGCTTAAAACTGGCCTCTCTTTATCCCAGACATGGGTGCAGGAACAGAGACCCAGATACTGAAATCAGTGGGAGTTAGACCTTTGAGGGTCTGGGGTAGAGTAACTTTGAATCCGACCCCCACTTTCCCCCGCCATTTGGTATGTTGTAGACACAAGACATTGCCTTGACTTGTCGTATGGTTTGCAGTGACAAACCCCATCCTCTTTTTTTCTGCATGTAAATGCCAGCAGCCAGATGGCTCTGGAACTAGATCGCCAGTATCCTGGTTGCACAAACCGGAAAGGATGGCAAGCGTCTCTGTGCTCTCCAGGGGTAATTCGCAGAGAGCGAAGCACCTTTTCTTTTCTCTGATGATGGGAGGGAGACCCAAGAAGCAATGTCCCGGTCTCCTTGCTGAGTGCAGGGCAAACAGAAGGCTCATAAAGAATAAACGCCCCTTGCTAGACCCTGGGGGTTGCCAGCTTTGCTATCCTAACCCTTGAGCTATCTTCACAAACGCACTTAAAGAAACAGGGCGTTGTCTGTCAGAGCTGCACCCTCTGTAAAGTGGGGATAATGGTGCTGACCTCCCATGTGAAATGCTTGGAGATCTATTGGAAAAGTGCTAGATGAGAGCTTGGGATTATTATTATAGGAGAAATTTGCAGAGAGCCTGAAATAGGTGCTGCCCCATTCAATGGGCACTGACTCAGATGGTAACAATCACGCATGGGGTGTCAGCAAGGAGAACTGTTTCACAGATCATCAAATAATGGAAGAAAGGAGAAGTGTCCTATTATGAAGTTGTCCACCAGCATTTCTCAAAATGAGAGAGGGGGGTGGCAGATGTAAAAAGGAAGCCGTGCAAGCTGCTACCAGCACATGGCAGAGTTTTGATGGCGCTGATCAGTTTCATTTTCCTGACTGGGGCAAGGAGAGGAGGCTGACGCTTCATTTTCAAAGGTTTCCAAACACTGATAAGGCGCTGCCAGCTAACGATGTTGTCGCGAGTCTTGCACGTGGTTCCCTTGAAGCCCCAGCTCCCGGAATCCTGTGATGATTGAGAATCTCAGTTTTCATTTTTTTAAAAACAAGTTCCTAGCCCTTCTGGTTGTGGGGAAATGCTTGAAAACGGGGCGCCCGAAGGTACAGAAATTAGATGGAAAATGAACGCAAAGAAACAAACGTATTATGTTGAAGCCAATCTCAAGAGTTTGGGGAGCCTGTATCATGATATTTGAATGCTTGAAGTAAGTAATACTGCACGGGTCTAGTGGATAATCGGAGAGAGAGCGGGAGAGAGTGAGGCATGAGTCACACAGTTTGGAGAGGGCTAGATCTGGCCCAGTTTAAGAGGGCTGCTTGAACTCCAGCAGCCATTTAGGGCCAGTCTCCTGGATGAAATGCCCTGCAGAGAAATGTTGCAAGCGTTAGTGAAATGGCAGCGTCTGTCAGCAGAGGATTTTAGCTGCATGCCCCCGTGGCTCTTTCTGGCGCTGGCAAAGTTCTGGCTGTTCCAAGCTTTTAAGTCTGAGGAAAATCTCTCCTAGTGCAAAGGGGGGTTTCCTTAATCGGGCGAGGGACAGATGAGTCTCCAAGACAGGCACGCTGGCAGCCACGTGATGGTTAAAGTTGAGATCACGCCGGCTTTGCTCCTTGCTGTCGCTTCTCATTTCCCCCAGCCTGCCTGACGTGCCGGTTTCTGGTAAGCAACTTGGACGGGAGCAGGGCTGACAGGGGACTGGACGCTCAGAATCCATTTAAAGTCACGCAGCGTTCTTCCCTTCCCTTCCCGCGTTCAGCAGCCCTATCTGGGGCCTGGTTTGTTTCCCTTCCGGGCACGCTTTTGCTGTCATTTTCACACACCCAAAGCGCTGCCAATGGCTTCTCTTTACGTCGGTTTTAAATGACCATGCACGTCGCAGGGGATGGCAAATCTGGCATTCGAGGGTGAAGATGGTAAGTTCTGATCAAGATCCGACTTTTCCAGCATTGGGGCTTGTTTCAATTACAGCCTTTAAAGGAAGTTGACCCCATCCTGAGTGAGCATTCTTTGCTCTCAGCTGCCCTGAATTTCCCACTGGCTCTTGAATTAGAGTGCTGTCGCTTTAAACGCAAAGCAGGCTGGGAATCTTTTCCTGGGTATAAAATAAGAGAGCTGCAATCTGCCAAAGGGAAGGGCATCTGTGGCAGGCCACACCGAAGGGACATAGCAGTGACGGCTCTTCAGCCAGGCTGGACAGGGATGGTGTCCCGAGCCTCTGTTTGCCAGAAGCTGGGAATGGGCGACAGGGGATGGATTACTTGATGATCACCTGTTCTGTTCATTCCCTCTGGGGCACCTGGCACTGGCCACTGTCGGAAGACAGGGCACTGGGCTAGATGAAACTTTGGTCTGACCCTGTATGGCCGCCGTTCTCATGTTCTTATCAATGGAACTAAGGCTGGTTGAGAACCGGGAATTCTTTTCCACTAAAAGTTTTGAATGAACGGAATGGTTTTTTCTCCCGTTTGAAAACGTTCCAATTTTTCGATGGAATTAAAAAGTGAAATTTTTTTTTGTCTTAAATCCGTTTGCGACCCACCTTTGCTCTTCTGATTGCTCTGGCTGTCGAGCGAATGGGACCTGGATTTGGCCTTTTGTCCTTTGAAGGCAGTTCGGCGCTCTGAGATCCAGAGGCCGAAGCCTCACTCCGAGCATGTGGCCCACCGTTGGGGCTGTGGGGCACTTTCCATTCATCAGAGCAGCATGTCATCCAAGAGCAAGGCTGGTTCTTTCCAGGCTCGAACAAACAGTGGTCTCCCCCTTCCTCCTCCTCCTCCTCCTCCGAACAAGCTGCCCGAAGGCCAGAAAGGGCCGTGATGGAGATTAGCAAGTGCTGAAGAATCTGCAGCCTACGTGACACATGGCGTTGTTGTTTGCCACAGAAGTGCAATATGCTTCCCCACTGCAGATGGATTCCCTGCCCCAGAATGATCAGTCTGAGACGAGAGCCAGCAGAGGAGGGCTGGGAGAGCAGTGTATGATCATGTAATCATTTAGGAAGCTAATGTGTGTGTAATCAACCAGTAGAGCGAAATGGGAGCTGGTGTGAGCTAATGGATACAACACTGGACTGGGCTGGGAGTCAGGAGACTTGGGGTCTAGTCCCAGCTCTGCCTCTGACCTGCTGTGTGACCTTGGTCAAATGCCTTACTGTCCGTGCCTCAGTTTCCCCTCCCATCCTGTAAGCACTGCAGGGCTCTCCTGCTGTGTTAACACAGAGCTCAGGGCAACGGGGGCCCGAATCTTGGTTGCGGGTGCTACTGGAATCCAAAAAAATAATACCAAGAGCTGCTTTAAAAATGGGCAGGAGGGGTTTTTGGTTTTGTTTTTTCCAGAAGTAGAGCTGAATTTCCCCCAACTCCATTTTCTGTCTTGACATTTCGATGAAAAAATCTCCTTGAAATGTCACAATTCAAAACATTCGGACCAGCCCTACTAAGTAGCCGTGGTTAGTGGCGGGCTGGCTGCTGGTAAACGCAGTGCTGGCCAGCGATGGGGAGTGGGAACTAGCTTCGTGGGGAACCTCGGGCTAGATCCTAAACTGGTCCAGCTCCCTTGACTGCAGGTACTTTATAATGAATGGAGTATGGCACTTTCTGTAAAATCCCCTGTTCTCAATACCAGCCAACACCCCGTCCCCAGAGACAGCCCACTTGTGAGGGTGGAATGTTCCCCAGTTGGCCAAAGGTATTTGCTGTTTTTACAGTGAATCCGAGCCGTGCTAAGCTCTGTACCTGCCACGTGTGGCGTGTCCATCAAATGAAGCAGGCGGCTATTGGAACAGGAAGGGCCTGTTTTTCCTCCTCTGCCTGAACCTTGTGAAAAACCAAGACCTGCTGAAGAGCTCAAGACGCTTTTAACAAAAAAACGGCAGTTCGTCGAAACCCCCAATTTGCCTCTGAATCACCCTTTTGATGGACATTTTCAGCCAGCCCTGGTTGGTAGGTCATACCTGGCCCAGCCCAAGACAAGCCCCGCTTTTAATTATCTCCCAGGAGCCCTAGATCTGTCATTTCAACCCTAGCCTAAATTTACAGCGCCGTATCGTGTTAGGTATGCCAGTCACTCAGGCCCTGATCCAAAGCGCTTTGAAGTCCCTGTGGGAGGACATCCATTGACTTCAGTGGGCTTTGGATGGGACCCTATGTCCCTTTTGCTGGAGAGGCTTGTAAGCACTCCCACAGAACGTCTTTGAGGGCAGACTTAAAGGAGATTTCGTCTGAACATTGTTCTCCCTTTGCACTCCCATCTGCGGCTTTGTTCTATATCCAGACGGCAAAATATATGCCGGTTGGGGCAGAGCTGGGGTACTTGAAAGGATCAACCCAAGTATTCATCATGGAAAATGCCAGCCAGGGTTGAATTCACCTCTTTGAAAGTTACCTAGAGCCTTCTTTGATCTTCCATTTCACCCACTCACGTGGGAGGCAATTAATTTAACCTCATCGCCGAAGGAAACCACCTGCCCACCCCTTCCCCCCAAGCATTTTCTTGCTAGAGATTTCAGTGCAAAGGGACAGGGAGATATTAGCTGTGAGAGAACTATAGTCGCCGCTGATCGTGAAAACCCCGCTCGGCTCAGCCACCGGCCTGGACGAGTCAATTCATGTCTCCGTTCCTCAGTTTCCCCATCTGTAAAATAGGGATAATGCTACTGCTCTCCTTTGTAAAGCACTCTGAGATCTACTGATGACCAGCCCTAGATAAGAGATAGGAATTATTGTTATTTGAAATGCTTTGTGAAAAATTTTGCTTTGTAGCAGGTTTCTCTCCCTCTTTTCTACCCCCAACTCCCATTTTTGTTGTTTGCTTTTTCCATTTCACTACCGAAAAGGGAGAGGAGCGAGGAGAAAGATTAGAACGAAAAACCAGAGAAGACAACTACATTTGTCATTGCTGGGAAAATGGAAAATTTTGGGAAAAATTCCGATTTCCAAACAAGGATGAGTTTTTTTCCGCCAAAAACCAAACCAAACCAAAAGCAATTTAGATTTTTTTTAACTGGTTCTAAAGAAAAATACAGTGAAAGTCTTTTACTTTGTTAAAACTCGATCGCTTGGTTCTTTTACAAGGTGTGTGTGTGGGGGAAGGGGGAGAAACCGGAGGTCTTGGCCAATCCTTGGGCGTGGTTGTGAACCCGTCCGAGCCATCTCTCTCCGTCAGGCCACCCACACAGCTGTGCTGGGCGTAGCTAGGGTTCTACCGGTACCCGGCTCCTTCCAAAGAACTGCCACATCCCATCTGCTTTGGGAAGTCACCTCCATTTGTGATCGGGTCGCCAGGCGAACCAGCGTGCCAAGCGCAGCTGCTGAGAAGCGCGATTGTTATTGTTGGAGCTGGGTTTATTTTTAGCCTTTCCTGTGCTGGTGGCCTTACCAGCTGGCTTGCTTCTCTCTCCAGGCAGGAAACCACTGGGCTCCTTCATCGTGACCTTTAAACCTGCCCTTTTGCCTCACTTCCCAGACACACACACCCTGGCAAGACCCTCCACCCCGACCCAGACAAAGGCCTTCAGATAAACCCCCGAGAAACCAAGGGTTTCGCTCTTGGCCTGGCTCAGACCTGAATGCTGATATCTGGGGCCTGATCCTCAGTGGGTGTAAACCGGCCATCAGCGCTTTGGTGACTTGGAATCCCTGAACGTTCCTGTGTGTCCTCACTTCCTGGGTGCTCCGTAAACCAAAGCACTGCGAGCGAGGGGCATAAACGCTGAGCTTCATTGATCCCATCTGGGCTGCGTGGGCATCCGCCCTGGCTAAATGCCCAAGTCCGGGCTCAGCCTGTACTGAGCTGGATGTGAAACCTGGGATGGATTCTGCTGGGGAGGGCATTCTTTGATGGCTGCCAATCCCGCAACAACCTCCGACGTGGGAAGACCGCTGTAGCTTTGAGGGCCCTAGTAGAGTGTGCATGGCTGCAGGGAACGGCCCTCCCAGATTTTATTGCAGGACTGGGGCTTAAGAACATAAGAATGGCCGTATGGATGGCTCTGTACACACACATCGTGAGGGGTTGTCTGCGTGCAGATTTGCATCAGTTTACTAGTTTGTCTACATGCAGAAATTAACCGGAATAGCTATTGCAGAATAGCCCTTTTGCAATAGGTATTCCAGAATACACTCTTATTCTGGAATAAGGGTGTCCATATGTGGAGTTATTCTGGAACAGTTTATGCACTTTAAATTCACACCCATTCTTAATCTGAAATAATTTTCAAGTGTAGACAAGCTCTTAAACTGATTTAGTTAAACTGGTGTAAACCCTTTGTGGAGGCTCTTAGGCTACGTCTTCACTACGGGGGGGGGGTCGATTTAAGATACGCAAATTCAGCTACACGAATAGCGTAGCTGAATTCAACGTATCGCAGCCGACTTACCCCGCTGTAAGGACGGCGGCAAAATCGACTTCTGCGGCTTCCCGTCGACGGAGCTTACTCCCACCTCCGCTGGTGGAGTAAGAGCGTCGATTCGGGGATCGATTGTCGCGTCCCGACGAGACGCGATAATTCGATCCCCGAGAGGTCGATTTCTACCCGCCGATTCAGGCGGGTAGTGTAGACCTAGCCTTATTTTGCTTCCAGAGCAGTCTGTTTCATCTGATCTTTTTTGACTTATCTTTAACCCTAAACTAAACCCAAATAAACCCGTTGTAATCTGGAAGAAGAGCAGTCTTTTGTACCAATTTAACACCATACCTCAAGATAAACCAGTGGAAATCTATATATAGACAAGCCCTTAGAGACAGTCCCTGCCCCAAAGATCTTACATTGTAAATAGACAAGAGAGACACAAGGTGGGACAGGAAAGAGAAAAGGAGAGTGATGTTGCGGAGCGAGGTTTAGAACTCGGGTCTAGACATCTAGACTCCCTGTTGCATATACCTTGTATGTTTACCTGTTCCCGGTGTATCGGCCCCTGTATATACAGGTGTGCTGCAGTTTAGATGCAGTAGATGCACTGAATTGTTAGAGGCCAGATTGCATTTGAAGCTGCTAAATTGGGTAAGCAGATGCCTTGAATGGGCTTTCTTTGTGGAGCAGCATTTCCAGCCACCTCTGTCTCAGAGAATCAGGAGTGTTGCGTTGGAGACCGCATTGCTTCATTTTGCAACCAGTAAAACGGAATGAAGTTGTTCAGCGTTCATCGGTGTGAGTGACTCAAGCAGGCACGGCTCTTCCCTCTGAATCAGTCCCGAGCCCCTGCCCTGCGCTATGCTGCAGGGAGCGGTAGACGGTGCTTTCCTCTCTGAGTCAGTGCTGATGCAAATGTCCCAGAGCGGGGCTGGGCAGGGGAGGGCTGGTGCTACAGGGTGAGCGGCTCAGTAGGAGGCGCTGTTCTCTTGGGAGCGGCGTCCAGCACGCGCACATGCGATTGGAGATATTGTCTTGTAGATACGGTGTTGTTCTAACAACATAAGACTGGCCATGCTGGGTCAGACCAATGGTCCATCTAGCCCAGTGCCACGTCTTACAACAGTGCCCAGTGCCAGATGCTTCAGAGGGAACGGAACAAGGGAAATTATCCATCCCCTGTCATCCAGTCCCAGCATCTGGCAGTCAGAGGTGTAGGGACACCCAGAGCACGCGGTTGCGTCCCGTGACCATCTTGCTAATAGTCATTGTTGGGCCTATCCTCCATGGACTGATCTAATTATATTTTGAACCCAGTTATATTTTTGACCTTCACCACCATTGAACTCAACAGAGTTAAGTTGAGATTCTGAACGGATGTTAACAGCTGTGAAATTAGGATCCCAGTCACTGTTCGGGTCCTATCCCAGCAGTACTGGGCTATTTGGATCTGGGAGCTTTGGGTTTTGGTATGCCCAGCAATGCCGAGTAGGGTTGCCAAGCATCCAGGATTGTCCTGGAGTCTCCAGGAATTAAAGATGAATCTTTAATTAAAGATAATGTCATGTGATGAAACCTCCAGGAATTCAGCCAACCAAATGTTGGCAACCCTAATGCCGAGGCATTGGGATCCGAAGCTAATGAGAGGCCCTGTTTCACGAGCAATCACTGATGCAGCAGGCGGTTAGAGTTGTAGGAAAGAGATCTTTATTGAATGTGCAGAGAGGCCCAGCCTGGCTATCAGGTTGCACTCCAGAGCCGCTAGATGTCACATCAAACTAGGTTCCTCCTGAAACCTGACTCACTTTCTTCAGTTCCGCTCCCACGCCTCAGACTCCAAGCCCTGTCTCTTTCTTTAATATTGTTGTTGGGCCCAGACCGAGGAGCCTTCTCCTGTCTTGCAAAGATGTAGCTTGGGCAACACAAGATCATACGAGCGCTGCAAAATGTGTTACATTTTGCAAATGACAGCATGTGTTAGTGTGTGTGTGTGTGTGTGTGTGTGTTGTATGTGTTTACATTGCGGGAAAGAGGGAAGAAAGTACTTTACAGCCCTTTAATGTTCAAAATAATAGTAACGTAATAATTAATTATTATAAAACTGATGGCAACAGTCAGCCCTCCATTCATGTGCCATCAACAAGCCAGATACTACAGTGATGAGCATTATATAAAAGCAGAATGGAATGGGCAACAACTCACAGTGACAAGCCCTGGTGCACAGTTACTGCACTTGTGTAATAATTAACTAGTCGATGCACTCCAGGCTCATGGATCACCCTACAATAACAAACCAGCATGCCCCCTATGATTTGAAATAAGTTAGCACGGAAACTGAGTTCACTTTCATTCAGCCAAAGGATTATTAGAGATGACTGAAATTTTTATGCACAAAAAAAGGTTTGTGTGTGTCTTTGTGTGTGTGCGCGCACGCACTTTTTGGCAATGTATCTTGCCACGAGAAATGTATTACTGAAAATTTCTGGGTTTTTTTGCCAAATTTTCCATCGCATTTTATAATCGAAATTGTTAGCAGAATGGTTTGCTTACTTGAAAACCCAAACAGTTTTGAAAATGATTTCAATTAAAACATTGGGAACAAATACTGCTTTTTAAAAAAAAAATTGGCGAAAGAGCGGAAGGGAAATGGGTGCATTTCAAACACTATAAAACAGAAGCAGCTTCAAAATACGTCATAAAATCGGTTTCCCCATTATTTTGACCAGCTGTATACAATAAAGGAAATGTTACATCATATTATTAAATAATGATAAGACCTAGCTCGTATATAACACCTTTTCATCAGTAGATCTCAAAGCACATTAGCAATTTCTTGCAGTAGCACCTCTGAGCTCCAGAAATGGACCAGAACCCCAATGTGTTAGGTGCTGTACAAACACAGAACAAAAAGCCAGTCCCTGCCCCAAGGACCTTAGAATCTTAAGTGAGAGAGACATCCACTGTTACTGCATCAATTCCATTATAAACCCATATTTCCCAGTGCTCAGTGTAGGTAAGGCACCTCTTTGAGATAAAATTTGGCCTAGAAGCAGATATGTTTATCTGTGTTTGGGAAGACGAGAGGAGAATTGTCAAGGCATTTTTTTTCTCTTTCAAGTTTGGCATGAAAAGAGATCAAGACTTCCAGGAAATTATATGTTGCTTTGACTTTTAAAAAAAAACCCAAAAAACTGGCAAGTGCTGGTTCCATAATAATGCCTAATTGCTTCTGGTATTTTGAAAATAAAATGATTATATGCGCGTGTGTAATGCAATCTGTAAATTGGCTACTGAACACGAGCCGGGAACTTTTTGTCCAAACTCTCTGAAGGATTCTTACTGTACGCCGTGCACAGCCTACACATGGAATGTCTGTGTTTCCAATTAATGGGACTTCCTTAAGACTACAAAGATGGTCTTGCAGTGAAGGAGCTGCAATCAAACTCCAGATTTAGTTTCTGGCTCTGCTACAAACTCCTTGGCCTGCATTCTCTCCTCTGCTAAGGGCTTGTCCACACTAGATAGTTGTAGGTCATGTTTACACGAGGAGGGTTTTACCGGCATACTGCACCAGCAAAGCGATCCTCGTGTGGAAGCAGCTTCTCTCTGCAAAGTTACATTCTACTGGTATAGCTTGTTAACTCCCCCCTCCCCAAAATGAAACAAGCTCTACTAGTAAAAGCACCTCTTTGCCACTATAACCGGGGGTATCTCTCCACCACAGAGGCACACCTCTGGCACCGCAGCTGTAGCGTCGTAGTGTGGATGCTTCCTACATCAACGGAAGGGGTTTTCCCGTCAACGCAGTCACTCCACCTCTCCGAGAGGCGGTAGCTAGGTCGAGGGAAGAATTTTGCCATGTCTACACAGGGGGTTAGGTCAACCTAACTATATTGCGCAGGGATCATGCCTCTTCACACCCCTGACAGCCATCACTTGTGCTGGCAGACGTCTGTAGTGTAAACAAAACCGTACTGCTTTAACGATACCGGTGTCGTTAAAGTGATACAATCTTCCTAGCGTGGCTGCCATTATATTGGCACAAAGGTGTTTATACTGGTATAGCTATATGCCTACACTATAGAGATTATACCGGCCAAGCTACATCACCATAGGTATGGCTTTGTCTACACCAGTGGTTCTCAATCTAGGGCCGCCATTTGTTCAGGGAAAGCCCCTGGCGGGCCAGGCCGGTTTGTTTACTTGCCGCGTCTGCAGGTTCGGCCGATCGCGGCTCCCACTGGCCGCGGTTCACCGCTCCAGGCCAATGGGGGCAGCGGGAAGGGTGCCCAGCACGTCCCTTGGCCTGCGCCGCTTCCTGCAGCCCTCATTGGCCTGGAGCGGCGAACCGCGGCCAGTGGGAGCCGCGATCAGCCGAACCTGCAGACGCAGCAGGTAAACAAACCGGCTCGGCCCGCCAGGGGCTTTCCCTGAAGAAGCAGCAGCCCTAGTGTGAGAACCACTGGTCTACACGCCAGGGACTATAATGGCATAGCTACAGCTCCATAGTGTAGACACAGCCTACACCGATGGAAAGGGTTGATAGAACCTGTCTTCCTTTGACCTAGCTGCATCTACACTGGGAACTAGATGGGCACAGCTATGGTGGTTGGGGGCCCTGAGCCGTGCATCTACGTCGACCTAAATTTGAAACGTAGACCAGATCTAAGTCACCTTTACAGCAGTAGAACCGTTCACAATAGGGCCTTTACTGGTGTCTATTTGAGTAAAATAAATCACCCTCTGAACTGAAATGGTTTTATTGGTAACACTTTTAAGTGTAACCCAGGCCTGCACCTGCTCCTGCGTGGCAATACGTCCCATGTTCAGGCCCCTTTACACGAGCAGAGTCGTGTGAAAAGTTGTGTTGCTTCGGATTTACACGACTGTAAGTGAAATCAGAACCCGAGCTGTAACTCCGCTTATGCCAAAGGTGAATTTGGCAGCCGGCCAATGAAAAATGTGTGCTTGTTTATTTTTTAAGTTAAAGAAGGTCATTGCCATACAAAGTATACATCATTTATTGGTGCAGACACAACCTACTTCTTTAATACAGTTCTGCCGTGTTGGTCTTGGCACGTTCCATTGTACATTGCCCCAAACCCCTTGCATCTGTTTAAAACCATCTTGCAGAATTCCACCCGCCCATTTTGCTCGGGGCAAGTAATATTTTTGTCTTTTAATAGGAGAGGAAATATTTTAATAGGAGAGTAAATATCATTAGGGTTCCCCCCTGCTTGCCCCCCCCCCCAATCATTATAATGGTGAGAGAATAGGTTATGTGTCTGAACTGGCACAGGGCCAAACACATTCCTGATGTAAATAGATCCTTTGAAGTCAATGGCGTTCCACCCACTTGCACTGTCATAGGGTCATATTCTCTTCCAAAATAGAGGCACAATCCTAACCAGACCCTATGGGCTAGATCCTTATTACACATGAGAGCAAGGCCCATAATTGAATCTTTCTGACTCCTGCTAATCTCAGTGGTCTCTTGTGGCTGTGAGTTCCATGGGTTAACGTGCATTTCTATTAGTTTATAAAACTCTCTTCAGTTCTATAGGAGGGTTCCAAAGACCCATTGTCTATTAAATACTACCAGCCTGATTCTCCTTTACATCCCTTCGGCAGCGTAAAGGGCCCTTAAAATGGGAATTAATTACATATACACCCACTTGAAAGAAGAACCCCGGCCTCTGGGATTTGCCCATGATCACATAATGAGTCTGTGGAGAAGCCGAGCTTTGAGCTCATAAGGATGAAACCAGAAGAGCTACTTTCACTCTATGCATCCGAAGAAGTGAGGTTTTTACCCACGAAAGCTTCTGCCCAAATAAATCTGTTAGTCTTTAAGGTGCCACCGGACTCCTTGTTGTTTTTGTAGATACAGACTAACACGGCTACCCCCTGATAGAAGAGCTACAATTATCATAATAGGCCCAGCGGTGTCACCACAGCTCCATTCCACTAACGCAATGTGGAGGAGTCCCGGGGTAAATGAGGATCCGGCCTTGTAGGCTCTTTCTTTGTAACTGGGAAGCAGAGCTGGTTGCATTTTGGGTGATTTTTTTGAAATAGAAACAGACATTTTAACGCTTCCCCCCGCCCAGTTTTTTTAATGTTTTGAAGATTGTTTTTGAAATTATTCATTTTCTTCAAATATTTTCAATTTGGGATTCCTGTCTTGACCCCTTTACGCTTTGTGGATGTTTTCACTCATTTGGTTTTTGAAATATTGATATGTTCCCCAAATTTCCAGTAAATTTCCCCCATATTTCAGCCACATTGCCCCCCGCCGCCGCCCCATTTCCAAACCAGCTCTATTGGGAAGCTAGCGACGACGTTTTAAACAAGCTCCCGCCATCTCCATCCGTCACACCCCTGCATCCAACACCCCGCCAGCTCTCCCTTCTCCAACGTACCCCTCCTGCACCAGATCTCAACCTGTCCTGGTTGTGTTTTCAGACATTAAGAAAGAAAGGTTTTAACGGTTGCGACAGCCCGGAACCGGACGGAGACGACTCCATTGACCAGAGCCCCCTGATGGAGGATAAATACCGCAAAGCCAGCGAGGATCTGGATATCCTCTTCAAACGATATGGTGTAAGTACTGCGCCCCTCTGGCCAGAAATCCTTCATTATGTTTTTCTTTTTTTCTTTTGTTCGATTTCTTCCCAATCCTACCCCCGTCCCCGCCACCTCCCCCGCCCTCTCAACGTAACAGGCGCTGAACAAGAAGCACAGGGGATGCGAGAGCCCAGAAGGGGACGAGGTGTTTGCGCTGACCCCGCAGACGGAGGAGAAATATAAAAAGATTGATGAGGAGTTTGATAAAATGATGCAGAGTTACAGGCACGCAGTGAGTAGCCGGTGGCCTGCACATCCTGCCCTGGACCTCTAGCAACGTAGAATGCAGAGCGGCGGGGGTGACGACTTTGCATGGCTTTGCTTACGGAGCCTTGCTCTGCCTTGTTTGTTTGCTCCCATTGGGCGTAGCAAACCCAGGGCTAGGGAACGTCTGGGAGGCAGCATGGTCTAATGGTTAGAAACAGGACTTAGTGATGCCGAGGCCCCTTTCGGTCGCTCTACCAGCATAAAAGAGGTGTTAAAGTGGGTGGAAATGCCTCCCTCCAGCGGGTATGGAGCTGGCGGAACATCCCTGTACCCATCCTAATCTCCTCTTCTGGCCTAGAACACAACACATTATGGTTGTTCCCTCCTATACAAGGCCTGAGTCTCAGTTGCACCATTCTGGCCTTAAAATGGGTATAAATTACCCACCTTAAGGCCCCTTTACGCTGTCAGAGTGGCGTGAAGAATTCTCAGGCCTGGTCTGCACTTAAAAGTTTTAGGGGTATGACTCTTTTTGTTTGGGGGAGGGCGATCACCGTTTACTGAAATCATTATACCAGTCCAGCCCCTAGTGCGGCTGCAGTTAGAAAAGTGCCTTTCGCCAGCATAGCTTATTCCCCTGCCCGTGCAAGAATAAGACACAAGCACCACTTGGGGGGTCGCGCTGCTTACTGATCAATGCCGCAGAGACGCCCTTCGCGTAATTGAGACTCCGGCCCGAGGGCCCAAATCCTCAGCTAGATTTAGGTGCCTGATTCCCATCGGCAGGGCCGGCTCCAGCATTTCTGCCGCCCCAAGCAAAAAAAAAAAGCCGCGATCGGCGGCGGCAGTTCGGCAGCAGGTCCTTCACTCCTAGAGGTAGTGAGGGACCTGCCGCTCCCGAATTGCCGCAGGTGCCGCCCCTCTTCCTTGGCCGCCCCAAGCACCTGCTTGTTAAGCTGGTGCCTGGAGCCGGCCCTGCCCATCGGTTTTGAAGGGAGTTAGGCGCCTAAACACATTGGGCTTCGCTGTCTGACTTTGAGCCCCCACATTGGAAATGTTAAGACCGAGGACCTTAAAAATCAGTCCCATTGCTATTAATACTGAATCAAACCCTGAGGTTCTTTTTACTCCAGCAAACTCCTCTGAACTTCAGCGGGAGTTTTGCTTGAGTTCAGAACCTCGGTATATGAGCCATGGCGGGGAAAGGGAGGGTCAGGTGATGACAGTTGCTCCCACTTTGGGATCAGATCCACTCTGGGGCCACTCTGCTTTCAATCCAGGCGAACCCATAAGGCTCCCGGCGCAGCTAGTGGATGTGGCAGAAATCCAGGGTGGTTTTAGCCTGAGACGACGGCCCTGGGGTGGCATCAGGACAGCGATGAAAGGGATTTGTGTCGAGGGAGGGAAGAGGGGCATTGCAAATTAGTTGTTAGTTCAAGGGAGCAAAGACTTTTGAGGCAGGCAAGCCATCTTCAGGGAGATTAGCCTTCCAACTCGGGCAGC
The DNA here is from genome assembly GCF_013100865.1 of Trachemys scripta elegans. NCBI lineage: Eukaryota > Metazoa > Chordata > Testudines > Emydidae > Trachemys > Trachemys scripta. The sequence continues at coordinate 9,888,556 of NC_048321.1, forward strand.
CGTAATTAACTAACGTTGCAGGAGTAGAAAGGGAGGCGCTTTCCAAGCGCTGGACGCAGGATAAAAAAAATACCCCAACTGCTTCCTGCTGCAGTTTACAAGGCCACAGAAGCTCATTTTTAATTTTCTTGAGACTTCACTCTTGCAAAAGCCAGAGGTGGGGTTTTTTTTGGCTGACTCTGCCAGTAAGAGATTGTGGGTCGGATGCTCATTTTCCGTGTGCCACCCCTCTGGCAGCATAAAGGGCCCTTTACGTGAGTCTCATTCGCTTTATACCCCCACAGTGGGGTAAAACGGGTTTTAGGGCTTATCTACTTAAGGAGTTGTTCCTAAATAACTCCCATGTGTTGACACGCTGGTGTTCTGGAATAAGAGTGCCTGCTTTCTGTTTAGCTTAGCTCCCTTGGAAAGTGGGTTGAACTAACCACAGAATACAGCCCTCTTATTCCGGATTCAGAACGTCTACACATGGAGTTATTCAGTTACAGCTGTGGCACTTTAGAATCTGCATTCCCTTTCCATTGTAGACACGCCCTTAGTGTAAAACGCTGCCAGATGAGTGTGTAGCATTCAGCACTCGCTTTGCCCTGGGGCAGACAGTTACACAAGGGCAGGCGAATGGGAAAACGGGGTGCTATCAACCTATGAATCTTTTTATTATTTGCATTATAGTAGCAACTGCAGGCTGCAGCCTGGGACCAGGGCCCCATGATGCTAGGCGCTGTGAACACTTATAAAAGAAGGAAAGTCCCTGCTTCCAAAATCTTGCAGTGCGTAGCCTCCCAGAAGCAGGTTGATTTGTAGCCAAAGCATAACATCTGCCTCCTTGACTACACCTCTCTTGCAACAGGATTGAATAGTGGATTGTTGGAGCAGATGCTTTTCTTTTTAACCAGCTTTTTGTGTGATAATGAGAACTAACACAACTCATCTGCCGGGGAAGCTAATGACGCCCTGGTCCAGAGAAACTGGCCTTAACAGGGTTCTGCATTCTGAGTGCATTTGAAACTGGCTTTCAAGAAAAAAAAAAAGTCATTGGCGTTTGGCTGATTAATGAACCTCCCCGATCACCCACTGGATTTTGGAGTGTTGTGTTCATTTCAAACCTTTGCCTGCCATAACACTGTAGCGCCCAGTGCTCTGTAATCAGCGGGGAGAATGGGAGCTGCTGGTTGAGGGATCATTTGCGTGTGCACAACTCTCTCCCTGCCTGGGCAGGAGCATGGGGAAGATTGGTCGGTTAGTGGTTCAAAGGTGCAATGTGATAGTTAAGAGCTAAGGGCCGAATCCTGTCCTCCAATCCATTCATGTAACTCTCACTTACGTCAGCGGGCTTCACACGTGCATCTGGGGTAGAACTATGCCCTAAGTTAGTTAGTTTCTTTCTTTCTGTCTGTCTGTCTTGTTATTTATTATGCAATATTGCATTGCAGATGTGCACAGCCAAACATTTAAGGGCCTGATTCTCACTGACAGTAGGGGCGTGTCTACACTAGCAATGCCACTGTAGCTGCATCGATGTCGTGTAGACACTTCCTACAGAACAACGGAAGGATTTCTTCTGTTGCTGTACTGTAGCCATCTCTCTGAGGCCTGGCAGGGTTGGGTCGACGTAAGCTGCCCTGCGTCAACCTAGCTGTGCAAGTGTCTTCATGTACATTTCGCTCCTGCCCACGTAAACGCCTCTCTACGCCGATTTCGTAACACCAGCTCCCCGAACGGCGTCGAGTCACAGGACAACGCAGTGTCAGTGCAGACGCTCCATTGCTTTTGTGGACTATTACTGGCTTTCAGCAGCCATCCCACAATGCTGCACCCTGACAATGCAATCGACACAAGCGCTTTGGTGAGGACGTGCGCCGCCAACGCAAGGAGCCAAGCGTGCGCACGCACAAGCGATTTAATAACTGTGGGGGCCGTATGCCGATGGAAGTTAGGTCGACGTTGTTTTGTAGTGGAGACGTGGTCTAAGAGGCAGTAGCGAGGTCGACAGAAGTGTTCTTTCATCAACTTAGGCTATGTCTCAACTAGCGCTTACATCGGCAAAACTTTTGTCTCTCAGGGATGTGAAAAAAACACCCCTCCTGAGCGACATAAGTTTTGCCGGCGTGAACTCTCTTGTGTACAGCGCTACGTCGGCAGGAGATGCTCTCCCGCAGACATAGCTGCTGCCGCTCGTTGACTTGGTTTCATCATGTCCCCGGGAGAGCTGTCTCCCGGTGGCATCACGCGGCTACACAAGCGCTCTGACAGCGGCACAGCTGTATCAGGACAGCTGTAAGCTTGTAAGTGTAGATCTGGCCCTAGCTGTGTCTACACTGTGGCTTAGGTCGGTTTAATTACGTCTGTACATTTTTCACAGCCTGGAGCATTGTTGTCAAGCCGGCCTAACTCTGTAGCGTAGACCAGCCTTGAGTATCCTCTATGCCACATTGGCTGTCTGGGTGGGGGGCGAGGGAGAGCCCTTAAAGTGGCCCTAGAGCTACGCCAAAGCCATGTGAAGGGGCCTTAGTGTCGAGGAGAATCTGGCTCATAAAGTCTCTTGCCCTGCAGAGCTTACAGTCCTAAGGCTCAAGTCAAAGTGACTTACGGCAGCAGAAGCCACAAGCAAGGAGTGGTCCTTAGCACCTGCCTGCTGCCTGAAACGGCTGGATGCCCTGGAGATCTGTGAAGGGGGTGGGGGATGATAGGTAGGGAGGTGGCTTTCCCAGCCAGGAGCCCCTGGGAGGACAGAGGCGCGGCTCTGCCATCCTCTCCCACGCGCTCGTTCTTCCTCTCCTGCAATCATACAAAGCTGCATTTGCCCAGCAGCGCTTTTGTAATGACATCTCGGCGACACCAAAAGGCCGGGAAGCGCTGGTGGATCTGTCCCTCGAGCCAGGGGCCAAGGATCATGGATTAGAGGCATTTCCACTGCTTGAGGGTCAGAGCCCCAGGTCTTTCCATTGACTGGCACCCCAGCAGCTCCACGAATCGATAGGAGCCATCTACAGGGTGCTTCTCTGGAGCAAAGCTGCACCTTGGAAATGCTCCGATCTGTCACTTTCTATTACAGTAGCCACCTAGAGGCTCCGGTTGAGGTCAGCTGTGTGGAGCAGGGACCGTCTTTTTGTTCTGTGTTTGTACAGCACCTAGCGCCACGGGATCCGGGTCCGGGACTCCGAGGCACTAGCTCCGTACAGAGCATGAATAATAATTGGGGCCTTTTGCGCTGCAGGCAGGACCCCATTGTACATATGCCTAGTAAAAGATGATCACTGCCTTGTAGAGTTTACGACCTGATTAGACAAAGGAAGTATTATTATCCCCATTGAAGGGGTGGGGAATTGAGACCCAGAGGGATTAAGTGACTTGCCTAAGGTCTTTCGTAGGGTCTGTGGCAGAGGTGGGAATGCCCCAGAGTCCGAGGGTAGGTTAGTACTGTAACCCCAAGACCATGCTCCCCCGAGAATGAGCACAGGGGCTATCAAACTTCATACTAATATGGAGGGAAAAGCAAGCTCTTCAGGGCTGGGTCTGTGTGTCCGTCCAGAGCCTCGCACAATCCCGATTGGAGCCTCTGGGTGATACAGGATTACAGATAGTAGCTGCGAATAGGGCCCTGGGATCTTACACTTCCGTGCAGAATCTACAGGATCTTTTCACTGAGAGAGACTCAGCCGGATCCGCAGCGTAGCGCCACTGACTTCAAAAGAGCCCTGGCCACTCACTCCAGCGGAGGACCTGGTCTATTAAAACTCCACGGGGCTCCGTTTATCTCCCTCGGAGGTTGAAGGGCAGCTGCTGGCCCTTGTCTCCTGTGGGTTCAGAGCGTCTCATGCTAAGACCACTGCACTGTTCCCCTCTCTGGCATGCCAAGGGAGCCGCTTTGAGACGTTTCCAACTCTCTGTGAGCTGTTTTAAAACCACTTTGCTGAGCTCTGGAGGTAAATAAATGCAGGTGTTTAGTCAACACCCCTCTTCCCCCCGGGAAGCAGTTTGCAATGCTTTTTAGCTTCGATGTGCCCAGATGGACATCCGTTTGCCCTTCTTTCTCCGTCTTCCTAGAGGGAATCCATGCCCCTTTATGCCTGGGGCCAGATTCCCCACTGCCCGCCCCCATTTTCACCCGTGTAAAGTGGCTAGCAAATGAGAGTGGTGCTCGCTTTCCCCCACTTTGCACTGTTATAAACGACCGTACAAATTGCAGGGCAATAATGAACAGGGTGCAAATTTGGACCAGATCCGTAGCTGGTGTACATCAGTGTCGCTGCATTCCGGGCCGAGGACCTGGCCCGTTGGTCGCGCCGTGAACCAATCAGAAACCAGCTCCTTGGCGGAGCGAAGTGCCTTTGGGTGACTCCCTCGGCGCCGGTCCCCGCTTTCATCTGCCTCTCTGTTCAGTCTGCAGTGCCCGCTCCGAACTTCGCCATGCCAGTGACGGTTCCGGTGACCAATCAAAACACGTTACAGTTCAGCAACCCCGGGGGCTCCTTGGTGACCCAGTCGCTGGTGACCTCTTCGTTGACGGATCCAAGACTCCTCTCACCACAGCAGCCGGCCCTGCAGAGAAACACCGTGTCGCCGGGTTTGCCGCAGAGGCCAGCCAGCGCAGGTGAGTGATTGGCCTAGTATGAGACTAGCCAAGAGAGGGCACAAGTGTCTTCATTCCTCCCACCCCTCACTCCTTCTTTCTGTTGTCTGTACAGCACCTAGCACGGTAGGGTCTGGTCCGTGTCTCAGGCTCGTAAGTGTTACTGCCGTGCAAGCAATAAATAAAGAATTTTTTCACTTGACCAGAGCTCGGAGAGCTGGGAAGCGATGCTCAGCAAAGATCCCATGCGATGCAAATGGCAGACGCAATTCCTGTATCACCCCTAGAGCTGGGCAAAGAACAGAGTTTTCAGATGGCTGACAATTCCGAAAAATGGGGGGGTGGGTGGGAAAATCGATTTGGGTCGAATCATTTGTTTCGAGAGGAGAGCATTCCTTCCCCATCAGTTCAGAGGTTCCTCTGAGGCAGCTGCCGTCAGCCTTCCCGTCTGTGCGTCGCAGAAATCCAGTTTCGTAGGCGCTGCGTGCTTGCATGGTGGGAAGTGCGTTTTCTGACGCACGTCAGAGGATAACAGCGAGCCCCGCTGTCGTTTCTAAATCAAAAGCGGTGCTAATGGAGCGGAGCGTGTGGTCGCCTTGCGTGAGGTCAAGGCTATTGCCCGCGGCTCCAAGGCGTCTCTGAAACAGGGATGCCGAATCCTGTGTACTGTGTGTGTCTCTGTCCTGGAACATCAGGAATCTGAGGTCAGTTACGGGAAGGCTGGCGTTAAAGTGAGTGGAACTGTAATGTACACCCCCTGGAAAGCCCCTTTACGTTGCCAGCGCTGGGTAAAGGGGCCTTAATGTAAATGAAAATCTGGCCCTAATTATCTACCACTGGGAATTCCTGGGTCAAAAAATCCTAGTGCAGATACTCATCTGAGGATATGAGCTCCTGAGTTCTATTCTTAGCTCTGAGGGGATTGCGGTATAGTGGTTAGAGCAGGGGACTGGGAATCAGGACTCCTGGGTTCCTTTCCCAGCTGTCTAGACGGTTATAGTGAGGTAGAGGGATTGTGGATTGCTGGAAGAAATAAGAGTCTCGAGATGTGGTTGAACAATTCAAACTAGCAAATAAATTCGCAAAACTCAAAGTCTGTTTGCAAAGGGGATAAAGGGCTTGATTCCCTGGGAATAGCAAACGTTTCCTGGGAAGAGCTTCTCCGGCCACCTTGGGAATGGTTTCCATTCGGTGCAAATGTTACAGGATCAATCCTCTTTCCAATCCCGGAGCTGGGGGCGGGTTCCCTTCTGCAGAGCGTGTCCCCCCAGGAAGGCTCGGAACAGCAGAGCCACGCTGTTTTCTAAGCCAAGTCTTTTTGGAATGAGCATCTGTGCTGCGTGCCGCATCCCCAAAGGGAATGTATCTGTGTAGATATTGTTTCCACACCTGGAAGTGCTGTACATTTTACCCTGGATTTTCTCGATGGGAATGTAACACTGTTGATTTTCCCCCGTGCCCCACGTGCAAATAGTCAACCACTGCTCAGTGCGCCGAGTTCTGAACTAACTTTGTCACCGTGTCTCTTGTTGCTTTCCAGGGGCGATGCTCGGGGGAGACTTGAACAACACCAACGGAGCTTGCCCAAGCCCAGTCGGTGAGTGAGAATGTGGCCCTCCCCCTTTTCGGATGCAGGCTTGCCTAGAGCACTGGACTGGGACTCAGAAAACCTGGGTTCCGTTGCCAGCACTGCCACTGGCCTGCTGGGTGACTGCAGGCAGGTCACTGCCCCACTCTGTGCCTCAGTTTCCCCACCTGTAAAATGGGGATACTGATACTGCTCTCCTTTGTAAAGTGCCATGAGCTCTATTGATGAAAAGAGCTGGGTGTTATTACTGGCAGTAAACATCCCCTCAGACAGCTAAAGTCAGGCCTGATGTGCAGTTTCAAACACTACTAAGTCTTTTAGATGTGGATTTTCAGGTCAGTAAATTTGGTGTGGCAGGAGGGGCCTGTGGTTAAACTGCTAGAGAGGGCCGCGGGAGGTCTGGGTTTGGTTCCTGCCGTAGGGGATAATTTTCTCTCGCCCGCCTCTGTCCCTTTTTATAGTTGTGTCTCAGGGGAGACATAAACCCAATAGAATTAAAATCTGAGTCAAACTTTGCTTAGTCTGGTGGAGGAGAATGGTAGCCGTGTGGCCAAAGCAATTGGCCGAGACTTAGGAGAGCTACGTTCAATTCCTAGCTGTGTCACGGACTCTGTCTGTGACCGTGGGCCAGACATTCAGGGTCTGCTTCTCACTTATGCTAAGGTCCCTATATACCACTCCGGCATCATAAAGGCACTGTAAACGTTGGCGCAACATCCACTGCCAGAATGGGATAAAGGGGCTTAGTGTCAATGCGAACTGGGTCCTCTGTGTCAGTTCCTCATCTGTAAAATGGGGCTAATAATACTTTACTGGTCCCACGTCGTGTCTATTTCAACGGTAAGCTCTGCAGGGCAGGGACGGTCTCATATTAGGTGCATGTCCTGCCCCTAGCGCAGCGCAGCCCTGATCTCAGTTGGATTTCCAGGTGCTCCCATGTGGCTACTTCTAATAATAATGAGCAAAATTAGGCAAAAAGAGCCCTAAATCCGAACGATGTGGCTGGGTTTAATGAGAGTGGGTCACGCGCATCTTTGGCACAGCATAGAGCGGGTTTAATCAAGAGCGAGTTCGGCCCTGGATGCTTTGATGTAAAGGAGATCGGCATTACGCTCCCAAGTGGGATTCAGGATGCCGGCTCACGACTGAAAACCCTGGGCTCTGCATCCTACAGCCACATGGACCCTTTAGAACAGGGGCAAACTCGAACCCCGCATCCATGGTGCTGATTCTGTGCTGCCCATCGCAGGCTCCCGACGGGCTGCCAGGTACTCCAGAATCCCTATCGCGCCGTGCGCTAGGGGCCAGGTCCCAGCATGCCCGTACGCAGGGCTGGCTGTGGGAGCGGGGCAACATGAGGCAGCTTATGGTAGACAGCCCCTCCCTTGCCCCTCTGCGGTGCCGTTAGGCCTCCGGTATATTGCCAGAGTGGGGAGCAGGGACCAGAGCCTGTCCCGGGGTCTTTAGAGCATTCGAAATCGGGCTCTGAATTTTGCTGCTCGAGCTCATCTGCAAAGTCAGGGGTGCTGGGAAAGAGGCACTAAGGACTGGCCCGTACCTCCAGGCAGAGACACGCTCTGTCACTTTCTACCACCCCCCCCCCAACTCACCCACCTCCCCCCGGCCCCCACGTCAGCTGTTGTGAGCGGCTGTTCCAGCTTCTAGCTTGGCAGGTCCCATGAATGTCAGAATTGACGTCACTGAAGCATTCCTCTCATTCCTCCAGCCACTCCAGGAAATGGAAGCGGGGCCGCAGGGAGCCCTGCGATTCTCTCAGCGCCTGTTGTTTTCAACCCAGGCCTCGTTCCCAAGATCCCATCTAGCCTCTGTCCCCACCAAGCCCCAGACAAACTTCAGATGGCAGCATTTGGGGGCAGAGAAGTGGGGAAGGGGGGCGCGCCCCTCGTATTCACTAGGTAGATGAGGCTCTACGGAGCTCCCAGAATCTTGGGGCCAGCCGTCGACTTCGGGTTCCACTTGAGACAGTCGCTCCCCTCCTCTGTCCCCGTCCCCCTCACTAGCGCCTTTCTTCCGTTCTTGCGTCCCTCCTCCATCCCTGTCCCCCTCACTAACGAGGGAGCTGAGCCTGGCAGCGCTGTGCGATCACCTGCGACCCCGGGCGCATTCCTCCCTCTGACCGCAGGCCTGGCTCCATCCCCTGCGCCCAGCCCCAGGCGGAGAGAGGGGATTAGGGGTCCTGGCCAGAGCGTGTTGCACTGCGGCTTTTCTCCGATCCCCAGGATTCGCATGGGGGCAAATCGGGACCATGCCTAGAGCGCACTGTGCCGTGGCTATTCTGTGCTCGCCAGGCTCCACGGGGAGCAGAGAGGAGCAGTCATGAGGCTGCTCTAACTTGCCCGGGGGGCTGGGCTGGCTGCCAACAATCTCAGGATACAGGTGCAGACACATCTTAAGGTGTCCCCACTCCCAAGTACAGGAATAGAGTAACTGAGAATCAGGCCCCATGTTTTCAGCCCTCCCTTGATTACGCTGAGTCCTGCTCTGCGGAACAATGCAGGGCGATAAGATGAGGGTTTTCAGGAGAGCAGCTAATTCACGGCAGGCCCTCTGAAACCAGCACTGCTGCCGCTTAACTCCCTCCCCTATAGCCCCCACTTTTCCCTTCGATGGGGGATCAGAACCGCGGGACAATCTCTGGGTCAAGGCACCAGATGTTTGTGGCCAATGGAGTGCGTGATCCGGAGGCGATCGATGTCGCTGGGAATCCAACTCGGGATTTTGCGGGGAACTGGGCCTGAGCAGAAGGCTCTGAGATCCTGCTTCTCTGCTGATTTGTTTTCCTCTCCTCCGTTGCGGTCAGCGGAGGGGACGGAGCGGAACAGCTGACATGTGGCACGTTGGGGTCTCAAAGCAGCATGCTTCCTGTGGGGCTTGAACGCGCCACATAAGGGTTCTGGGCCAGATGCTGGCGGATGGCCAGCAAACAGTAGCGGGCACCTGGCCAGCCGTGTTGCTGACTGTGGGGGTGGGATGCAGAGGAATCCAGATGGGGGAGGTTTTTCTTCAGCCGAACTTCAACCTGCAACCCACATCTTCCTCCTGTCCCTCCGCTGCCCCTCCCAACCCCCTGAAAGACACAGCTCTGTGGATACAGGGGACTGCATAATTATTGCTATTCTGCACTGGCTCAGAATTTCATGGTGATATCAGGGTTACAACTCAGATCTCCCTGCTCCTAAAGTGCAAGCCCATGCTGCTTGAATTCAAGGAGAATCCCTGATAGCAATATAGGGCTTATGACACATGGCGAGAAGTTCTGATTCTATCCCGCAGAGGGAAGTGTTGCGCATACACATCCGCCAGCCCATTGCAATATACGCCCCCAGATCTGCCCAGACAGTAAGGCAAAATGGTTGCCATGGGAGCCATTTGTGCGTCTTCTGTTAAGGAAGCCTTATGGCTGGAAAACATAAGTGTTTTGAACATCGTTCGGCCTTGCCCCACTCTGCTGGCACACGGTCTTGCACAAAACCCTATAGCGAGCGGCTGTGAAAAGAAATCCGCTGAAAGCGCTGAAGGTCGCACAGGAAATTTTATGCACCTCCGTCATCAATTAATATAAAAGCCGGTGGCCTTGCAAACGAGATACGGTCTATGCAGAACACGGTGCGCCCATGGCCCAGGCTAATGTACTGATTTACCAACATGCCTGGGAGCTGCATTTGACGCAGGGGTATACACACACCCCTCCGAGCCCCTTTACAGGGCATAAGCCAGTCTCTAACTATTTGGGGTCAGGAGCAAAGCTTCCTCAAGGGCAAGCGATCCCATCGCTACCAGGGTTCTTGCAGCTTCCTTGGAAGCAGCGGGTACTGGCTCCAGCAGTTGGTACTGGTTAGAGGCAGTATACTAGGCCGGATAGACCACGGGTCTGGCAATCCCTATGTTCCTTCAATACAAAGCAGCCCAAAACCGAGCAGATTCGACTCCCCCTTAGAAGACCCTGTCTCCAAGGAAAGGGGAACAGCCAGAGTTCCTTTATGTTCCAGCGATCTTCCGCTTCGGGCCAAATTCTGGAGGCCGTTGGCAGCCAATGCAAATTAGAGCAGCCTTGAGGCTTCTCTAACTTACGTGGGGGGGGGGTTCCAAGCTAGCACAGAGCAGTCGGATGAGAACAAAGATGGCTTTAAGATAGCTTTGCCATCTCCCTCCTGCTCAGCTGGGTCAAACGCTCCTTAGCTGTAGCAGAGGATCGGGCCCAGTAATCTGACAACACATCTCCAGTGTCTCCTTGTTAGCCCGCATGTTCTCACTGGGCCTGATCCCCCTCTCCCCAGCTGTAGTCAGTGGGAGCATTTCCATCGGCTTCAGCGAAGCCAGACGTTGATGATGGTGTGGTAGCTCCTTTGACTTCAGTGCCGTTCCAGATTTGTAGCTATGCAGAACATTGCACTTGTGCACCAGGCCAATGTAAACACCCACACCCACCTCCCTCCAGTGTCAGGGCATTACCATTTGGGGTCAGAGATCTGGCAGGGTAATTAATGGGTCTAAATTACAACACAACTCACTTTAAGACCCCTGCACCAGAGGAATCGCGAGGCAGGTCAGACCTACGGGACGACTGACAGTAGCCGGGTTGCGCGGGTTTGCGCCCCAGCTGGGCGCACGTCATGTCTGAAACACCACTGCCACCAAGCCGCCCCCTGAAATGCAGATGTAGCGCGATTGTGGATCTGATTAATAATGCAATCAGCGACCTATTTTTCCCAGTCTAATGTGTGATGAATATGAGTGCTGAATCTTGGTGATTGCTAAATGTCTTTCTATCTTAGGGGCCTATTCAAAAAATAATAATAATAATCTCATCAGAACAATAATCTCATCCAATTGATTCTTTTCCTGACGTTCATCAAATCTTTTTTTAATTTCTTTTTTTTTTTTGCTTCGCACGTAAAATTCTAAATTGGGGTGGGGGGAAGGGGAGGGCGGACCTCTGCGCTTCACGGGGGTATTGGGATAAGGGGCCCTGATTCTCAGTTACACTTTAAAGTCAGTGTGACTGTGATTTAGGCCCTCTTTGAGGTCCCTTTATGCTGCCAAAATGGTTCAAAGAGGCCCCAATGTAAATGAGAATCAGGCCCTTAATATTTATTACTTGTATTGCAGTAGTGCCTAGAGGCCCCAGTAAGTGGGAGGAAGGGCGGCCTGGTGGTTACGGCTCTAGATTGAGGCTCTAGAAAGGTGGGGTCAAGTCCCAGACATTTTTGCAACATCAGGCAAACCTCTAAAAAGGGGATAACAACTCTCCTCTGCCTTAGAGCAGTGTTGTAAGGTTGGGATGGACTGGCACTAGACTGGAATTCAGGAGAGCTGCCTTTAGATCTCAGCACTGCCACGGATTTAAAACTAAATCAATGTCACCGGTTCCTTCTTAGCACAGTTATCAGCACGTCCGTCTCAGATGCAGAAGGCTCTGAGGGCGAGCCTCAGCCCGGGCAGCATTGTTACATAAAGGAACAAATATTTTGGTAATGGGCTCTTCTGACTAGCAGAGACAGGTCCAATATGATCTAAAGGTTGCAAGTTGAAACCAGACAAATTCAGACTGGAAACAAAGTGCACCATGTGGGGTAATTAACCACTGGAATAGCTTGACCCAGGCTCACGGGGGATTCTCCATCCCTGGCAATTTGAAATCAGGATTGGATCTTTTTCGAAAAGATGGAAGTATTTTATGGAAGTTCTCTGGCCGGTGTTACACAGCAGGTCAGACTAGATCAGAGGTCCCCAAACTGTGTGGCGGGGATGGAAGAATGTTGGGGGGAGCGGCGGGGCCACTCATGGAGGGCGGGGAGGGAGCACCACCCAGCCCCACTCCCAACCGTGTCTCCATTCCTGGCCCCGGACCCAGACCCTCCCCTAGCTGCGGCCCCATCTTTGGCCCCCTTACCTCTGTCCGTGTCCTGCCCCCACCTCCTCCTGCAGCCACGGTCCTATTCCCGGCTCCTGGGGGGAGGCACGGACAGGGATGGGGGGGTGGGGAGGGGTGACTGTGAAAAGTTTGGGGACCCATGATTACAATGATGCCTTCTGGCCTTGGAATCTATGACAACAAAAATGCATGATAGCTTGTGAGGTGCTCAGAGACTGTAGTGGTGGGAGCAGCTGAGAGCTAAGCTGGGGGCTGGGCATTGTGGTCAGACAGCCCCTGCCCCAAAGAGCTCCCAGTTCGAAGAGACCCGCCCGACAAAGGGGGAGAGCGAGGAAGGCTCACTGGGTCCGATTCTCTTTTACACGAAGGCCCCTTCGGGTCGCTCCAGCACTGCAAGGGGCCTCAGAATGGGCAGAAATGACGTTAAGCCCTCGTTGCACTGTGTAAAGGGGACTTGGTCTAAGTCAGAACGAGGCCCCTGCTTTTTGGTATTGCAGCCTTTGAACGCTCCTTCCGCAGGGGTGTCAATGGGGAGAATGGGGCCCCAGGTGCAGGGCGATGGAGAACCGAGCCCTGCGTCTCCTCTTCTGACTGTTTCCGAAATGTCTCTGCTTCCCCCCCTCCCCCTTGCAGGAAACGGGTATGTGAGTGCCAGAGCCTCGCCGGGTCTCCTCCCGGTCTCAAATGGCAACACCATGGGCAAGATCATCCCGGCAAAGTCGCCGCCGCCGCCCTCCCACGGCACGCAGCTCGCCGCCAACAGCCGCAAGCCGGACTTACGCGTGATCACCTCGCAGGGCGCAAAGGGTTTGATGCACCATTTGGTGAGTGCCGCTGAATTCTGGGGGGGGAGAATTCTCTCAGGGTCTGAGCTGCTGCGTCTCCCACTGGCAGTCGGCTTCCCCAGCCATAGCCCATCCTGCTGCAGCAAGGCGGGGTGTTGCCATTGGCTTGTTACTCGAGACTGCTGCGGTATTTCCCAGTAACGGTGCATAATGCTGCAGCTGAGGACAGCGCTGCCGCTGGATTATTACTCTAAAGTACTCTTAGTATTCCCCAGTAATGGCCCATAACGTTGCAGTTTACAATGGTGTTGCTGTAGACTATTGCGATATTCCCCAGGAGTAGCCAGGCTATGACATGACAAGCTAACAAGATCTTACTCGGCGCAAGGGGCTGGACTAGATGACCTCTCGAGGTCCCTTCCAGCCCGCCATGGCTAGGATTTGATGATTCTCAGATTGTAAAGGTGGATGCCTAGCTCTGTCTTAGAGGCCTGACTCTCGTCTATACTAGGACTGCTTTGCAGCACTCTGGTAACACAAAGAAGTTTTAAAGCGAGCGTAAATACAGTGGGCCAGATTTTCAGTTATGCCCAGGCCCCTTTAAACCCCTCATGAAGTGACCACAAAGTGTAATTTATACTCATTTTCAGGCCCCTTCGGACTGCCAGAGCGGAGTAAAGTGGCCTCCATGTAACTGAGAATCAAACCCTGCGGGGAAAGGGGCGTTTCACGCTGGGCTTGTCTTCACTGCAAAGTAAACTTGAGTTATAACCTGAGCGTTGCCTCTCCCTTGAGTCCTGTCCACACGCACAAACCCTTAACTCAAGTGGGGTGCTATTAACTCACGCTGGCTGGCCCATGACGGGGTATTGATTACCACTTGAGTTAGCACATCAGCTGCTAACACATCACTGTGGTTCTGTCCACACTACAGATAAAAGGTGTGTGCCTTATGTGGATTAGCTAACTTGGGTTAAAATAGCAGTGAAGACATGGTAACTCAGTTTTTAACTTGGGTGAGAGCTCAAAGTCAACCCCAGGCTTCCCCTGGGCTTTAATTCAAGTTAAGAACACAGCTATTTGGCAATGTAGACCTGCCCTCTGGGTACGGCTAACTAACCGGAGTGGTGTTAACTTGAGTGTAGATAACTCGAGTTAACTCTGCAGTGAAGACATAGGTATTGAGTTAGCTAACTGGGTTTTATACCCCCCCTCACACCTTTCTTCCCATCTTAGCCAGTCCCAGTCAGAGTACTCAGAATATGTCTACACTACAACTGCTAGAGCCGCATTGCAGCTCTGCTCCTGGAGTGTGACATTTTTCACAGCCCCGAGCGACACAGCTAGGTCAACTTACGTTTTTTTGGTGTGGACGAGGCTTCGCATGCGGAACGTTACCTACTCACATAAGCGTATGCGGGACTGGGGCTGAAGAGAATCAGTCTAAACTGTCTATGCCAAAAATAAAACTAAGCAAAAGATTCAGATGCACAAAAAGCCATGGAAAAGCTTGGAAAAACAAAACAATATTGGCCACTTCAAATCCAAAATAACAGACGGGGATCACACCACGTTTCTGAGACCTTGTCTACACACAAAAGTTGTCCCACATTAACTATACCAGTCTAGTTAAAGGGATGCAACCTCCCCTAGTGTGGACACAGTTATACTGGTATAAAGATGCTTACAGACGCCCCCCCCACTTACACAATCGTTCTATTCTGGAAAACCTTTGCGTAACTCGAATTTTACGTAAGTCGGAAACGTATACCCGTACGTTACGCAAAAATTTCTGCAACTCGAAAATCCTATGTCTGGCTTATGGAATTTTTTCCGTAAGTGCGAATTTGCGTAAGTCAGGTCTTGCGTAACCCGGGGAGCATCTGTATACTCTCCTGTACAGGGGTTGAATGGGGATAACTGTATCGGTTTTAGCCCACGAAAGCTTATGCTCAAATAAATGTGTTAGTCTCTAAGGTGCCACAAATACTCCTTGTTCTTTTTGCTGATACAGACTAACATGGCTACCCCTCTGAAACCTAACCTATAGAGTTGTACTAGTGCACAAACTGTGTGGAGAGCAAGCTTTAGCGGTTTTGAAGAAGTTTCTCGGGAAGAGAAATGCATTAGCCTCTTTATTTCTGCTCATGAGAACACAGCACTGAAGTCTGCAGGCTTGAGGCCCCTTTACATCGTGATGGCAGCATAAAGGAGTCCTAAAGTGGATGTTGATGTAATTTGTGGCCACCTTAGGGCCCCTTTCTCCTGCCGGAGCTGGGTAAAGGGGCCTTAGTGCAAATGAAAATCAGGCCTTTGGAGTTGGGCTTGGAACCAGTTGGCGAAAGGCGTACATGTAACGGTGCCTCTTGGTTTTATTTCTGTTCTTCTGCATTCAGACGGAGGACCACTTGGATCTGGTGAGTTGCCTTGTGCTGTGTGTGTGTTTCCTTCGAGTCCTGTCCTGACATGAGTCTTTTTGTTTCCTTTAACACCTCCTTAAAGAGCAGGTCTGGAGGGATGGGGGCAGGGGTTAAAGAAGGCATTGAACGTCATGGGTCTAATTCTCATTGACTCCAAGGCCCCCTTTGCTCTGGTGGTACAAAGGAGCCTTAAAGTCAGCACAACGGTAATTTCCAGTCCTATTATTTTATTGGGCCCTAGGAATCTATATGTTAGGGAAAATCCTTTTCTGCATGGCAGAGAAAAGCTATAGGCCCGGGTCCCCAGCTGGTTTAAATGAGCACAGTTCCATTGAAGTCAAAGGGCCAACTCTCCAGCTGGTGTTAACATTGGTGTCACTCCATTCTAGTCAATGGGCCAGATCCCTAATTGGTGTAGACTGGTGTCACCCCACTGGAGTCAATGGGCCAGATCCCCAGCGAGGATAAATCAGCATCGTCCCATTGGCGTCACGGAGTCGTATCCTCAGCTGATATCAATCGGCATAGCTCCAGGAAATTCAAAAGAGCTACGCTGATTTATGCCACTTGGGGATCTGGCCTAACGCCGCTACAAGGGAAGCAGGAAATAAATCAAGTTCTTCAAATACTAAGAACTCTTTAAAAAAACAACAACCCAAAAAATGGAAAGTGAAATCTGAATTCTCCGACCCACCCGTTCATTCCCAAGAACTAATTTCTGCAGAGGAACACGGCTTCTCATTATTTGTATAGCTTTTCCTGCCAGCAAAGTGAGTGCTGTCACCTTGTTTGTGGCAATAATACCATTTCGTCCTGATGCTATTCTGGTGCAGTGCGGACGGGTAACAGGGTCGTGGCAGTCAGGAAAGGTTATAATAGCCATAAATTACAGTCCTGCAGAGCACTAATGGAAAGGTCTCCGGAGGCAAATTGCAGGTGCCTTGCCCACCCTGCTAACAGGCAGTGTGGCCTAGTAGGTAAAGCACTGGATGGGAACTCAGCAGACGTAGGTTCTACTCCTGGCTCTGTTGCTGGGTGACCTTAGGCAAGACACTTCCCTGCTCTATGCCTCAGTTTCTCCTTCTGTAAAATGGGGATAACGGTATGGACTTCCGTGATAAAGCACTTTGAGATCTGCTGATGAAAAGTGCTGTTTAAGAGCTTGGTAATTTTATTGCTGTATAAACCCGTCCCATTTAGTGCAAACGCTCCCTTGGCTCTGTTAACACAAAGGTCAGCTCAAACCGTCTCCTCCTACTTGGCTCCCTCCATATTGCTCAGCCCACCTCCCAGGTCCTCTTTCTATAAACAACCTCTCCCACCTCCTTTATACACCGGCATAGCGGTGAGTCACCTGCCTCTCAGTGAGTCAGCAGAACCCACTTAACCCTTTGCCAGCAGGATCAACCCCAGCTAACAGAGTGGGCGTGTTTCTGGCAGCTTCTAAGCCAGAGACCGTGGAGAGCACCACAAGAGGGTTCACAGACAATTTAAAGGGATATTACCCTATTCTTATACACGACACTTGAGACTTTTCATTGGAAGTGTAGAGCTATCCCCATCCATCACGACGTCAGTGACAAGAGATTTCACCTGTGAGCATGTATGCATGATGTTGTAATGATCTCGAATGGAAGTGTGGCACTCCGAACAGTTAACAATCTCGCATGGCTGTCAAAATAACCAGGGGCAGTGGAGAGCATTAGAATGCCGACAAAATTTGCCTGCATGGAGAGGCACTAAAACTTTGTTAATTATAACAACCTGGCATGGCGTGAAATCACAGCGAGTCCTAAACTGATGACTTGATTGCAGTGTTGGGGCCTGATTCACTAAGGCCCCTTTATATCACTCGCGGAGTAAGTGTAAGTTACACTTACACCTATCTTAAGGCCCCTTTACCCTGCGAGAGTGGTGGGAAAGGGCCGCAGCCCCCTGGGTGTTTTACACTTTTATCATCTTGCTATTGGTGTAACACTCCCATCAACCCTGCAGAACGGAAGAAGCTGCCTCCCTCCATTTGCTCTTTAGGGGAGTTGTTTTTCACATTGTTTGGGGGGGAAAGCTGTTTGTTTGGCTTCATCCTGAACCTTCCTGGGATCTTCAGAGTCAGGGAATAGGACCAGTGCTTGGTCCTTACAGGCTCAAATTCACTCCTGTGCAGAGGAGCTGCAGAAAATCTAAAGGGCTTGTCTGCATTGGAGGAATTGACCAGAATAGTTATTATGGAATAAGCTGTTCTACAAAAACTATTCCAGAAGATCTCTTGTGTGGACACTTCTATTCTGGAATAGCTATAATGCTTTAGGGTTTGTCTACACGCGAAATTTATTCCAGATTAAGGTAGGGTGTTAATTTAAAGGAGAGTACCTATTCTTGAGTAACTCCATGTGTGGGCCATCTTCAATGTGGATTAAGCTAATTCGGAATAAGGCACTCTTATTCTAGGACTAGGTCTACACTGGGGGTGGTCGACCTAAGATATGCAACAAATAGTGTAGCTGAAGTCGGCGTATCTTAGGTCGATTTACCTGGCCATGAGGATGGCGGCGAATCGACCACTGCTGCTCCCCCGTCGACTCCGCTTCCGCCTCTCACCGTGGTGGAGTTCTGGAGTCGACGGCAGAGCGATCAGGGATCGATTTTATCGCGTCTACACTAGACGTGATAAATCGATCCCCGATAGATCTGGCGGGTAGTGTAGACATACCCTAGAATAAGAGCATTTATACATGGAGTTATTCCAGAATAGCTATTCCAGAATAACTCCGGGTATAGACAAGCCCTTAAATTTCCATCCTACCTTTTTCTGAACTAACTTCTCCTTGTAGACATGCCCTTACACATTCCACTTAAATCCTAATCTGAGAACTATGGGCCTGAGTCTCCCTTGCCCTTTACCTTGGGCAAAGTGGATGCACAATACCACCAATCCCATCTGGTAGTGCTTTGCAAGGGGCCTGATTCCCATTTACTCAAAGGCCCCTTTACACCACTCCGGTTATGCAAAGGGACTTGCAGTGACTGTAGCAAACCCTTTCTAGTGTAGACAAGGCCTTAGTATAAATGTGAATCAGGCCCAGTGTGCAGTGGGGGAACCAGGCTCTTGAAATGAGACTGAAGTGGTGCATGGTCCTTGGGCTGGTGGATCCCAGCTCTGATTTCCCTTCCCCTTGTCTAGGAACTCAGGTAAGGTCTGTACACTGGGCTTCTCAGGAGCCAGAAAATGGCTTTTGGAAGGCCAGGGTCCGAGCAGTACACTGCACCCAATCACAGAAGGTAGTCATCGGCGTGGCTTGTTACCGTGGGCTGGCTGGATCCCAAACTAAATCCTAGCCACCACTAAGGCATTTGTCTTAAATACTCTTAACCCGTGGGGCAGTGGTCACAGCCCGGGCTAGCGTTGGCTGCAGGATGCGCGCCTCGGAAACCTGTTTCTCCAGCCTCAAGGTTTAGTCATTCTCGCCCGTATAATCGTCCGCCCTTGGTTATTTGGAGCTGATCCGTCCACCGACCTGCCGCTTTGCAAAGAGCTGGCTTCTGAAACTGGCGCGCCAGGGTGCTGCCAGGCTAAGGAGACACTGACTGACCGTTTGGTGCTTTCAAATGCTAAGGCGCGGCGGAGTAGGGATGCTCGGGAGTTGCATCAGCCTTGAGCGTGAATCCTGTCTAAATCTGTCTATGTCTAGAGGCCCTAGAGCACCCCGTCTCTGAATGCTTCCCGGGTAAATCGGATCAGCACAGCCGCGGTCTCCTGGTGGCATCTTCACGTGCCATTTTCGGAGGTGATTCCCTTGCTCCCTGTCCTTCACAACCCGCAAGGCAGCTGTCGCCCTCCGCTCCCATTGACCGGGGGCAGACCGCAACTCGCTGTCTCGACCGACCGGGGCCCGAAATGACCCGGCCGGCATCGCGCCATGCCAAGCATGGTCTAAGCTGGATTCTGTTTCGGGTTTCCTTGGGTGACATGTGCCCGGGTGCCTGGGATTAGAGTCAAGCCTCTTGAGTCTGATTTAAATCAGATTAACATAGGCAGCCCGGATTATCTGATTTGCAAACAGGGCCTAATCCTGCCCTCAGATCCACCCAAATAACTGGGGGCGGGGGGGTAGGTGCTGCTATCCCAGGGCAGCATATTTGCATAGTGTGCCAGTGGGCCTCAAGGGGCCACTCTTTAAAACGGGGGCTTGATAATGACTGAGGCTCACAGATCTCACTGCCAAGAGATGCCGCGTACCCTCGATTCCCAGGGAAGTCAAGGGGACTGATTCTCAGGCACGTTCCTTCCAGGGATGGAGGAAGTTAAGATAGCTTTAAGTCACCTTTGTACTTCTTGGGCCTGATCCTCATTTTCACCGGGGTCCCTTCAGACTGTTCTGGTAACATAAAGGGTCCTTAAACTGGGTATAAATTACCTTGGACAAGTCAAAGTCTATCCGTGCCTCAGTTTCCCCCATCTGTACAATGATAGCACTGCCCTACCTCACGGGGGCGGGGGGGGGGGTTGTGAGGACAAATGCATTAAAGACTATAGCACGCTCACGTACGGGGGTGAGGGGAGCCAGATAATTACCTAAGATAAATAGTCTTTCCAGCCCCTGGTGTATAAATTAGAGCAACCTCAGGGCATTCGTCTTAAGAGTAAAATTCACCTCTGTGCAGAGTGCCAGCACAAGAACTGTGCAAGCCAGAAAAACAGGATTTAAGTGGGACATAAGTGGCACATAGGACCTCTCTGCGGGGTGAGTGTCCCTGAAAGCCCTTCCACAGCTTCCCCTGCTGTTTTGCTTAAAAAAGAAGCATCTCTTTGAACCAATTCACTTTGGCTGGTTTGCTTAAGGCAAGTTACATTGAACTATATTCTCCTTTAAATGAAGGCCTCTTTTCCCTGCTCGGGCAGGGAAATGGCGCCTTAGTGCCATGGAGAATCAGGCCTGGGGTATTTTAAACATCAGAAGGAAAAGAATAAAATAAAACCCAGTGCAAATGATCCAGCTACTGAAGGGCATACGGGTCCTGAGAGCCTGGAACTGATGGATTTGAAAGTGGGCTGGTGTTTTAATCTGCTGCGTACAGGAATTCCCCAGGTGGCTCAGACCAGCGCTCCATCTATCCTACCGCTCTGTCTCCAACAGTGCCCAGCGGTAGGTGTCAGGAGCCCTGCAGTCGGCGGTTACAGTCCTAACCCACCAGTGGTTTAAACGCATCCAGCTTCTAATTCCTTCTCCGTTTGCTTCCCCAGCAGAATGCACAGAGGTTAGGAGTCTCCCAAGCAACTCATTCTTTAACCACGCCTGTCGTGTCGGTGGCCACTCCAAGTCTGCTGACCCAGGGCCTGCCTTTCTCTGCCATGCCCACAGCGTACAACACAGGTCAGTGCGACGGACGTGAAAGTATGGGGTTGATTGGAACCGCCGCCAGGATGTTGCCAACTTTTCCCACACAATGCGTAACATCCTGTGGAACTCCTTGCCACAAGATATCGCTGAGGATAAGAGCTTAGCAGTATTTTTTGTTTTTAAAGAGTGGTCGTTTATATGGATAATGAGAATGTCCGCTGTTACATCAGTAAGGATTTTAAGGCCGTGATTTTCGTTTACACTAAGGCCTCATTGCGCCATTGTGGCAATGTAAAAGTGCCTTGAAGTGGGTGCTAATTACGGTTACATCCACTTCCTGGCCCTTTTATGCTTCCAATGCAGTGTAAAGAAGTCTTAGTGCAAATGAGCGTCCCGACCAAAACCCAGCATCCGTCTGGGCATCAGGGCCGGCTCCAGGCACCAGCCGAGCAAGCTGGCGCTTGGGGCGGCAGATTGTTGGAGGCGGCATTCTGCCCAATCCTAGGGCGGCACGGCCGCTTTTTTTGTTTTGTTTTGTTTGTTTTTGTTCCGCTCCGGCTGCCCTGTAGGGGGCGGCAGCGCGGAGAACCAGAGCACCCTGCAGGGCAGTCCTCTTCCTTCCCTCCCCGCTGACCGGAGCGGAGCCCTCGCGGCAGGAGGCAGGAGGCGGCGCAGCGGGAGGGGCCGCGTGGCAGCGCCCCTGCTGTAGCCCTGGCCGCCCCCTTCTCTCTCTCTCCTGCCCGCTCCCTCCCTCTTCTCCCGCAGCTGGTACGCCTGCACCCGCGCTCCGGC